>NW_015505538.1:711210-718109 GCF_001515645.1 Sinocyclocheilus grahami | reverse complement strand
ATATAATTTTACAATAAAAAAATTAAATATATGCTTTCATATAATATGTTAGCAAGTATAAATATAAACAAAAACATAAAAAAATTTAATATTAATTTAAAGAAACATAAAATATACATTTTATAAATTAATATGTTTTTATTAGAAATAAATATATAAATGATATGCATTCATAATTTTTAACAACAACATTATTTTACATTTTTTATTTATTTTAATAATTTTTAAAATAAATGTAATACTTTTTAAGCAACTTAATTCATTACAAATAAATCATTCTACTATGCTGATTTGGTGCTAAATTATTATCAGTTATTATTGGTGCTCAGTTATTAATAATGGTTCTTATTATCTGTGTTGAAAACAGTTGAGCTTATTTTTTGTGGAACCCTATACATTTTATTTTCAGGATTCTTTGATGAATAGAAAGCTCAAAGGAACAGCATTTATTTGTAATAGAAATCTTTTGTAACATTATAAATGTCTCTAATGTAACTTTTGATCAATTTAAAGGCACAGTATGTAATTTTCACCGCTGGAGGGCACGTATTCAAAACAAACAAATAGACAAAGGCGTAGTTTGATGATGCCGTGACTGAGTGTGGAATCATGGGAGTTGTCGTCTTCATCTCCACAGCCGATGCAATCTGACGGGACTCGGGCAGAAATCATGTTCATGGATGAGCTAATGATTTATTAACATAGTAGAATGAAGCAGGGTGAGGCTGAAAGCCGTCGAAGCGAAACGAGGCGCTGAACGAGCGCGACACACGGCTGGAAAGCAGCGGAGCTTTTATTATGCCACAGTCGACCGCTTCCGCTGCTTCCGGTCGTGCGTATGTGGGGTAAAGCAGCGGAGCTTTTATTATGCCACAGTCGACCGCTTCCGCTGCTTCCGGTCGTGCGTATGTGGGGTAAAGCAGCGGAGCTTTTATTATGCCACAGTCGACCGCTTCCGCTGCTTCCGGTCGTGCGTATGTGGGGTAAAGCAGCGGAGCTTTTATTATGCCACAGTCGACCGCTTCCGCTGCTTCCGGTCGTGCGTATGTGGGGTAAAGCAGCGGAGCTTTTATTATGCCACAGTCGACCGCTTCCGCTGCTTCCGGTCGTGCGTATGTGGGGTAAAGCAGCGGAGCTTTTATTATGCCACAGTCGACCGCTTCCGCTGCTTCCGGTCGTGCGTATGTGGGGTAAAGCAGCGGAGCTTTTATTATGCCACAGTCGACCGCTTCCGCTGCTTCCGGTCGTGCGTATGTGGGGTAAAGCAGCGGAGCTTTTATTATGCCACAGTCGACCGCTTCCGCTGCTTCCGGTCGTGCGTATGTGGGGTAAAGTAGCGGAGCTTTTATTATGCCACAGTCGAGCGCTTCCGCTGCTTCCGGTCATGTGTATGTGGGGTAAAGCAGCGCTGTTTTATCATACTAGATACATTTTAAAGTTCTGTTATTATGCTACTATACTGTGTACGGTCGTCACCGGTCTATTAAAACGCACAACATATTAAAGCATCTTTGATCGAGGGGGTATGACGTCATTGGCAGGCGACACAATGACACTATAGACACGGTCCGTGTCACTAGTTAAAATTGCTTATTTCTCTGGATTTAAACATTCTTCGAAACATTTGGGATAATGTAAGTACACAAGTCAGCAAAACATATAACACTGTTCTAGTGGTTTTTGGATATTTTAATAAAAAAATCTTACATATTGTGCCTTTAATGCAATTTAATGAATAAAAGTTTTTTTTTAATCTTAACTCAGACTTTTGAATAGCAGTGCATCAAAATGACCACAAAAATATTAAGCTGCAAGAACAATTTTCAATATTTATAAGAAGAAGAACCAAAAGTCCACTCAGGGCAAAAAGAAAAGCCCTTGGAGAACAAAAGTGTTATAGTTTGATGGCAAGTTTCCGCCCACCCAAACTCCCCATGCATATGTATTAGAAGATGAAACCTGTTAACTATTCACAGACGCGTTCATTTATCACGCGCATCAGGTTATTATGGCCAAACAGTGCATGCTTGACTGGAGCCAATTCATCTTCTGCCTCCATGCGCTCTTGCCCTTACTTCTGATAAGGAGAAGTGTCTTCAGACGAACCAAGAACCCCGTTTTAGCATAATTATCACACCGCCAATCTGCGTCCATTGACAATGACCTTCGCGTGACCTGATGATATATTCGCTGAAGTCAGATGCTTGCGTTTGTGAGCGTCTCATCCCGCTACAGAAATAGCTGCTTGATGTACTGTAATGACTAGCATCAGGCTTAATTGCATGAAAGGAAAATAAGCGAGTAATTGAACTCTGAAGCTAGAGGATGAGACGCTCAATCTTGAGATGCAATATGTTCCTTCAATAACGTTTTATTGAACAGATGCTTTTATAAAAACCTGTGCTGTTATTGCACTCGGCGTATCTCGTGAACAAAGCTAGCGGAGTCACGTAATGAAGTTTTTATAAGGTATCGACTCTCTTAAATGCCGTAATATCAACCCGTAACCCGCCAGCTGTCATGAAGAAGCGATGTTTTTCACGGCTGTCATCCGCGCTGGGATGCTATTCCATTGATTGACATGCAGAACAGGAGAATAAGATCTTGCTAGATGGATGTGCTACATGACAGGTCAGTGATAGCCAGGTAATAGTTTACCTGCACAGATCACTCATCCTCAACATGACGGCACGATCGCTCAGATGACCGTGGAGGAAACAAGATCTGTTAACTGTGTCCTGATAGTCAGCTGTGTCAAAAATGGCCCTGCTGACTTTTAAGGGAAGCACTTTCGTGTTGTGATTGTTTCCTATTTACACGCAAGCTCTGTTGCTGAACCGATTTGTCTCGATGTGTGATGTCTATGTAGACGGCTGCCTTTTAAGGTGCCTTGTGCTCTGATAGTGATGGACATTAAAGTGATGTCTTGATCCACTAATAAGAGCAAAAATCACACAACACATGAACAGAGCGAATTGGCACTATATTTGGCTGAAACGAATAGTATGGTAGCATTATTCAAAATCTATAATTTTTTTGCTGTAATATATATATACAGTATATATATCTCAGGGAACTGAGACGACCAGGGCAGAAGTTTCATTTTATGCACATTTTTGTGTTGATTTTGATGTTTGATTTGGATCATTGTCCTGATGGAAGATCCAACCACAGCCTATTATAAGATTTCTGACAGAGGCAGTCAGGTGTAGATTTCTCTATATGTTGGTATTTGATGGGATCCACGATGCCAATATCTGAACAAGACGTCCAGGACCTCCGGCAGAAAAATAGACCCACAACATAAAAGACCCAGCAGTATATTTAACTGTAGGGATGGGGTAATTTTATTCCTGTTTGCATCAAACCCATCTGCTGGTTTTGCAGCCAAAAAGCTCTTTTTTTAAATTTTCATCTGACCATAGAAGCCAGTCCCGTTTGAAGTTCCAGTCGTGTCTGACAGCTGAATATGCTGGAGTTTGTTTTTGGATGAGCGAGGAGGATTATTCTTGAAACCCTCTTGAACAACATGTGGTGGTGTAGGGTCTGTTTGATATATTTTTTTAGGCTTTCTGACCCTAAGACTCAGCTAATGTCTGCAGTTCTCCAGCTGTGATCCTCAGAGAGTCTTTGGCCACTCAAACTCTCCTCCTCAGCGTGCGTTAGGACGATATAGACATACATCTTCTTCCAGGCAGATTTGTAATATCTTTAGTTGATTGGAATTTCTTAATTATTGCTCTGATGGTGGAAATGGGGGTTTTAAATGCTTTAGCTCTTTTCTTACAGCCACTTTCTATTTTGTGAAGCTCAACAATCTTGTTCTGCACATCAGAACTATATTCTTTGGTGTTATTCTTTGTGATGGATGATTAAGGGAATTTGGCCTTTGTGTTCCTCATATTTATATTTCTGTGAAACAGGAAGCCATGGCTGGAGAATTTCATGCTCCGAGTCACCCTGGTGTGCTAATTTTTTAAAAATATGAGTGGGAATAAACTTCAGAGATATTTTACTCATAAGAATTTCTAGGGGTGCCAATAATTGTGGCCAACATGCATTGGAGAACAACATTTATTTCATAATGTGAGTTTTCCCCCCAATTTCAGTTGTTTTACTTCAATGATAGGTTAGAATTTTATGAATATTTTAATGAAAGATCAAAAAGATAAACGCGCTGGGATGCTATTCCATTGATTGACATGCAGAACAGGAGAATAAGATCTTGCTAGATGGATGTGCTACATGACAGGTCAGTGATAGCCAGGTAATAGTTTACCTGCACAGATCACTCATCCTCAACATGACGGCACGATCGCTCAGATGACCGTGGAGGAAACAAGATCTGTTAACTGTGTCCTGATAGTCAGCTGTGTCAAAAATGGCCCTGCTGACTTTTAAGGGAAGCACTTTCGTGTTGTGATTGTTTCCTATTTACACGCAAGCTCTGTTGCTGAACCGATTTGTCTCGATGTGTGATGTCTATGTAGACGGCTGCCTTTTAAGGTGCCTTGTGCTCTGATAGTGATGGACATTAAAGTGATGTCTTGATCCACTAATAAGAGCAAAAATCACACAACACATGAACAGAGCGAATTGGCACTATATTTGGCTGAAACGAATAGTATGGTAGCATTATTCAAAATCTATAATTTTTTTGCTGTAATATATATATACAGTATATATATCTCAGGGAACTGAGACGACCAGGGCAGAAGTTTCATTTTATGCACATTTTTGTGTTGATTTTGATGTTTGATTTGGATCATTGTCCTGATGGAAGATCCAACCACAGCCTATTATAAGATTTCTGACAGAGGCAGTCAGGTGTAGATTTCTCTATATGTTGGTATTTGATGGGATCCACGATGCCAATATCTGAACAAGACGTCCAGGACCTCCGGCAGAAAAATAGACCCACAACATAAAAGACCCAGCAGTATATTTAACTGTAGGGATGGGGTAATTTTATTCCTGTTTGCATCAAACCCATCTGCTGGTTTTGCAGCCAAAAAGCTCTTTTTTTAAATTTTCATCTGACCATAGAAGCCAGTCCCGTTTGAAGTTCCAGTCGTGTCTGACAGCTGAATATGCTGGAGTTTGTTTTTGGATGAGCGAGGAGGATTATTCTTGAAACCCTCTTGAACAACATGTAGGGTCTGTTGGTCTGTTTGATATATTTTTTTAGGCTTTCTGACCCTAAGACTCAGCTAATGTCTGCAGTTCTCCAGCTGAGAGAGTCTTAGAGTCTTTGGCCACTCAAACTCTCCTCCTCAGCGTGCGTTAGGACGATATAGACATACATCTTCTTCCAGGCAGATTTGTAATATCTTTAGTTGATTGGAATTTCTTAATTATTGCTCTGATGGTGGAAATGGGGGTTTTAAATGCTTTAGCTCTTTTCTTACAGCCACTTTCTATTTTGTGAAGCTCAACAATCTTGTTCTGCACATCAGAACTATATTCTTTGGTGTTATTCTTTGTGATGGATGATTAAGGGAATTTGGCCTTTGTGTTCCTCATATTTATATTTCTGTGAAACAGGAAGCCATGGCTGGAGAATTTCATGCTCCGAGTCACCCTGGTGTGCTAATTTTTTAAAAATATGAGTGGGAATAAACTTCAGAGATATTTTACTCATAAGAATTTCTAGGGGTGCCAATAATTGTGGCCAACATGCATTGGAGAACAACATTTATTTCATAATGTGAGTTTTCCCCCCAATTTCAGTTGTTTTACTTCAATGATAGGTTAGAATTTTATGAATATTTTAATGAAAGATCAAAAAGATAAACGATGCAGATTTATTTTCACAGCCACTTTTGCTCATATTTACCAAGGGTGCCAATATTAGTGGTTGGCACTGTATAACTGTATATATCATTTAAAAATAGCAACAAATATATATTTCAGTGCTGATGTTTATATAAAAATATATATTATATTATATATTAAAATAGTAGGTGACAGGCAAATAGTAGATCACCAGGTGACAGGAAAAGTATTCTTAAAATGCATTCAAAAAATCGGAATATTTGTAATAAATAATTATTCACGGTATTTTGAAGTGTCCACGATAACAATACTGTGCATGTTCATTATCGTGATATATCGCATTACCGAACACCGGCACATGTCTAGAGATGAATGTAGCATACTACTCTTTGGAGTCTTTATTGTTGCATAATGTGCACTTTGGCTCAGTTTTGCAGGAGTAGTGTGCAGTATGCAGTGAGTATTATTAGCCGGTGTCCTGATGCATGTAGTGGTCAAATCTCACCCTTCCTGATTCCCCATCTGACTTCACTATTAAGCAAATCTACAGGAACACTAAATATTTGTTCTTGGCAGATTGCACGTTTACAGATTGCAACTTCATTTGTTAATATCCCACACTTCGCCTGCGGCTGCTGCGGCGCTTCAGGATTTACATTCCCACTCATGCGATTGCTCAGTCCCTCTGAGATATGCAAAAGAGCTGAATAGATTCACTCAAGCTCCTTTTCTGCAATAATGTGTCCTGTTGGATCCATGCCCGAATGCCTTCCACCAAATGCTCAAGAAATCAGCCTGAGGGGAGGCAGAAAATGTTTGCGTCTGATTCTGACTGATGTCAAACTCGAGATCTTGTTCAATCACAGATTGAGATATTGCTTTGGTTGTTTCAGTTGTGCTGTGAAAATGCTGGTTTGGGAATTGTAAGTTTTTTTTTTTATTTTTTTATAATGATAGACAATGGGATAGCAGCTCATGTTTAGTTCATTTGTTAATTCATCATTGAACATTATAACACCATAAATGAGTGAAAATTGTTTAGTAACTCCCTGTTTCCATATGTTTTTGTTTATGCTTCATTATGCCCAAAACATGCACAGATGTTGCCCGCCTATAGCTTAATA
>NW_015505538.1:710911-711156 GCF_001515645.1 Sinocyclocheilus grahami | reverse complement strand
ATAATAATTATTATTATTATTATTATTTTTTTTTTAAATATATTAATATTATATTATAATCTATTTTATATATAAAATATACATTATATAAATTAAATTATTTTTATTAAAAAAACTTTTATTATTATTATTAATTCAAATTTATTCTTCAATTAATCTAATTTGTGTTTAGGAAAACAATCAAAATATTTAAGAGATTTCACTTGAATTGTTCTTTCTTTTTCAGAAAAAAAAAAATATATATA
>NW_015505538.1:703755-710799 GCF_001515645.1 Sinocyclocheilus grahami | reverse complement strand
AAAAAAAAATATATATATATATATATATATATATATATATATATATATATTAAAATTATTATTATTATTATTATTATTATTATTGGTGGTGTTAATATTAGAAAGTAATATGAACCATAATAGTAATAATAATAATAATAATATAGTTACATTTTATAAAACTATTGAAATCTGAAGCAAACATCAGATTACTAGAGTTGTTTTTGCTCTCCATTTGATCTCATTTGCATCTGTGAGAAACACATGAGATATTAAAGAGATTTGACTTGTTTTTTTCTTTTTGAGTCGTGACAGGCTTGGCACATTTACTCAGCACTCTTTTCCTGCAGTGCTCTAATAGCGAATGACAATCTGGGAGGGGGAAGAGTTAATGATTTCTGCTTTAAACTCAAGTCATCAAATGTGTGTGTGTTTCGCTTGAAGGGAAGGAAAGTGCTTTTGTTGGCAGAATTTGACTGTGCTGTGCTGCGCCACTGCTGCGGGTGAGAAACGCTGTTTCCACAGAAAGACGTTCAAACGGATCCAAAGGTCAGCAGTCTGCGAGAGGACGTGTTGTAAGATATCAGTGAGATGTGAATCTGATTCTCCAGAGCTCCTCCAGACCTCCAGCACACAGATATCTGCGCTTTCCTCCTCCATCGCCGTGAGGAAACGATGCTCGCGCCCCCCGCTATGGAGAAAGCTGCCGGTGCCGTTCAGATCACACCAAGCGTTTGAAAATGAACAAACGCACTCACGCTGTCAGAGCGCACTCATTATAAACACACACCGTCAGATGTCACGCGTCTGTGTGCTGCTGTTTGTACGCGCTGAACCTTCTCAACACACGTCCTGGTCATATTTCACTCCAAAACCAAACGCAAACCAAAATAAACCAGAAAAGGAAAGTTTGTCAAGGCAGACTTTGAACGTTGACGTGACCGCCTCACCGGGAACTTTGAGACGGATTAAAGGCTCTACCTTGACGTTTATAGAAGTCTGATGTAGTTTGAAGAGTTGTAGGCCTTGTAAGGTAGTTGCTAAGGTGTTCTGAGCGGTTTCTAAGCCAGCGGTTCTCATACTGAATGTGAGTTGCTGGAGTATTCGGAATGGTTTCTAAGTGGTTGCTAGGCAGTTTCTGGGTGGTTACGATGACGTTACAAAGTGGCTGCCAGAGTATTCAGGGTGGTTGCTAGGAGGCCTTTGCTGGATGCTAAAGAGTGTTGCTAGGGTATGTGAGTGGTTGCTAGGTGGTGTATGTGGTTGCTAAGGATCGCTGGTAATAAGAACTAGAGGGAAATGTGGTTAAAATAATCTATAAATGCATATTATTGCTCCAGAAAAACAGAATAAAAATAATTATATAGAATAGAATAATTGTTGTTATATGTTGTTATGTATCTATATATATATATATATTTTTTAATAAATCTGCAAAAATGTCAACAATTCTGTGTTTTTCTGTCAATATGGGGTGCTGTGTGTACATTAATGAGGGAAACAAATTAACTTAATGATTTTAGCAAATGGCTGCAATATAACAAAGAGTGAAAAATTTAAAGGGGTCTGAATACTTTCCGTACCCACTGTATATATATATATATATATATATATATAATTATAATAAAATTATTATATTAATAATATATTTAGTATATTGAACAATACAATTATAATAAAATAATATAATTATTATTATATGTATAATATTATTATAATTTTTTTTTTTACTTACATTTTTTATAATACAGAAACGGAGTAACAAAAACACAACGATTAATGCCAGAGAATATCAGGCATGTTGAATTTGTCCCAAAATGACACTGTGCCGTAATGGAGGATGATGTTTGCACAGACGCTGATTTTTAGTATGGCAGATCAATTTAAAATGAAATGATGTTTGTGACTCGCAGCCGCCAAAGCTGTCATAAAAAGAGCTCGTATTAGGATAAAAGATCCCCGGCTCCTTTACAAAACATTCTTTAGTTTGAGTGACAAACAATAAAAGAGGAATTAGATATTGCTAAATCCACAGAGCTGAGGTGACATTCAAATACCTCTTTTATTCCAGCATTTTATTGAAGTGTCGATAAGCATTTAATCCATAGAGTCTTACAAAAGCAATACAGTGTATATTGGGGATTTCTAGCTGATCAAACGACCTTTACTATCAATCAGGACTTGTAAATTGACTTTAGTTACTTTCTTAATGCATGTTGCTACAATTAATCCAAAATGCCGCTGCAAGATTAATCTTTAATGAACCGAAAAGAACGCATGTCACATCTCTGTTCATCAATTGCACTGGCTACAAGTAGCTGCTCGCATTCAATTCAAGGCATTAATGTTTGCCTACAAAACCACCACTGGCTCTGCACCCCTTTACCTAAATTCATTACTTCAGACTTGTGCCCTCTAGAAGCTTGCGTTCTGCAAGTGAACGGCGTATTATTGTGCCATCTCAAAGAGGCACAAAATCACTTTCACAGACTTTTACATTAACTGTTCCCTCCTGGTGGAATGACCTGCCCAACTCAATCCCAGCAGCTGAGTCCTTAACCATCTTCAAGAAACGACTAAAAACACATCTGTTCCACCTTTATTTGACCCTCTAACTCTAACACTCTCTATTCTATTTTAATTCTACTTTATGTATATTTATCTTCTTTTTTGATTTTGATTTTTGATTTTAAAAAACAACAACAAAAAACAACAAACACTAGCTTTCTATTTTTTTCTATTCTATCTACTTGTTTTTCTTTGCACTTATATATTGTTGCTCTTTTGTTAGTTTTGACTGCTTTTATTGTCCTCATTTGTAAGTCACTTTGGATAAAAGCGTCTGCTAAATGTAATGTAATGTAAATGTTCCTGCTCTTATTATGAATGATTCATTGGTGTTATTCTAAAGAAAATAATCATAATCTGTCATCAAAATGACTTTTGTTATCACTGACATAAAGGCCTTATTCCTGACAACAAATTAAAATTAAAATTAAAATAATAATAATGATAATAATAATAATAATAATAATAATAATAATAATAATGAAGGTAATTGCAATGTTTTATCACACAATTCTGACTTTTTCTTCCGTTTCTGAGGAAAATAAATCTGAATTGGGAGGTTTGAATTAAGAATTGTGAGATATAAACTTGCAATTACTTTATTTTAATTTTTCCCCCCGATTTTTTTTCTTGCGTTTCTGATTTAAAAAAAGTCAGAATTGTGAGATTTCTCACAACTACCTTTTTTTTTTTTTTTGACTTTTTTTTTGTAATTCTGAGAAATTATAATTGTGAGATATAAAGTCAGAATTGCAAGATAAAAACTTTTTTGACTTTTTTCTTAGCAATTCTGAGAAAAAATGGAATTATGGGATATAAACTCTGAACTGTGAAATATAAACTTGCTATGAATTTTTTTGTGCTTTTTCCAACTTTTTTCTTGCTATTCTGAGAAAAAAATATTGTCAAAGGGTTATTGGGTTATTTCCATAGTTATTGGTTAATGTGAACAGTCTAGGGATGCACGATATTATCGGAATGTCATCAAATCTGTCTGTTTTGATTTAAAGGTCAGAAGCTATAGCTTACATGAATAAAAATCACAAACATGACAATTGTACAATTTAAATAATTTAATATATACAGATTTATTCATTAATATGTAATCTATTTTTTCAAATAGATTATGAAATCTTAAATACAAGGAGCTCTAAAAGATTTAAAAAAAAAAATTACAGCTCTTTTTAACCAAAATTTAAAATAATGTATCCATAATTTCTGCACAGGAGAGACTTGGTTTTAAAAAGTGACTTGCTCTTAAAAATAAATGGAAATATATATCGGCATCGGACAAAACTTGAGATTTGACAAATATCGGCATATCGGATATCTGCAAAAATCTGCATCCCTAGAACAGTCATTGTTTTAGGCTAATGTTGTAGGTAATGCAGCCTTTCCGAAGTCTGACAAATTGTTAAAATACCAATTTAACGCTAGGGTATAGCAGTAAGAGCTAATATTTAAATGATTAAGTCATTGGTTACTGCAGGAGCGATTCTTGTATTTTCATTTTAGGGGGGCTCAGGGTATAATAGTAATAATAGCCTAAAAAAAAATGTTTGATTAATAGTCGTATACTAAACTTATTGTAGTACTCCACTGTATTGCATAGATAGGTATAACATTTGAGTACTGAATAAGCCAAATTCAAGTCTTCATGATCTCACACACACAACCTGTTTACTGTACAAACACAAAATGTTATTGTTTGCATTTCTAGTATTCCTTATCTCAAGTAGGCCTATGCAAACCTCTTTGCCACATGCACTGGAATATGTATTACGGTATATTGAAAGTAACATTTTCAAATGAATATAGCAAAATGATCGCTTTATAAAGTATGCGTTCATATGTGCTTCATTTTCGCTGGAGGAAACAGCTGTGGTGTGATGAGGGGTGAACGCAGCGAAAACTTAGGCTACAGTAGATGGGGAACCAACCGATTATTGCTCCCCCATGATATTTTGTAAACTGGATTTATGACAAAGAGCTGCACAGATGCAGATATTATAACACACACCTTGTCCTCTGTTTCTCGCGCTGAGCCTCTGCGGATTGAAGAACGCGCTGAAAGACAGGGAGGAGCCGATCGAAGTCTGCCGCCATTTTCATATTAAATTTAAAGGGGACTGAGGCCATCACGAATTCGTGTACAGTTTATGGAGATAATCGCAAAGTTATAGCCCCCCTAAAAATGGCCTAGCAACACCCATGGGTTACTGTATGGACAAGGAAACAGCACTGTCATTGTGATTCTATGTGAAAAATCAAAGTGTTAGAGAAATCCTGGAGAGGATAAAGCACGCAGTGTGTTTTTGGAGTGTTATAATGATGGTGCTGTTGAACTGACAGTCATAAATACTCAGATGCTGATTTCTGTAGTGCCGTGCATACAGTATCTGAGCCGTGACCTGCGGCTTATTGGCCCGAATTTGCATCTGTCTGCATACAGATGAGCGTGGCTGAGAACGTAATTGTGCTGCTGCGAATTAGCACGTGAACTGCAAAAGACGACACTGAGAACCATGTTTGGCATTCAGTGAAGCTATTCTGAGGAAGGCCAGTCTCTGTGAAAGTTAAATCATCCTAAAATGACCTCTGACTGTGAAATGTAAAGTGTAGCGAGATAATTTTAATGAAAGCGTTTCATTGGAATACACTAATGGCAGGTTATTGTGAAGGTTGTTGCATTTAACTCTCAGAAAGATATTATTGTACTGCTTGATTTTTACGTTATCTCAAGAAAATGTCAGAGTGGCTCATAAGTCACAGTGCACTAGGGTTTTGGCTGGTTGCCAGGTTGTTTCTATGCAGTTGATGAGGGGTTCTGAGAGGGCCCAATTCCAAGTTGTGAATTTAATTGATGCAAAAAAAAAAAATTATTCTCTGAGTGATTAATTCAGTCACATTTTTGTATGTGCATCAAGGAATTTAAATGTGTTCCCATTGGAGTTTATGCACATATTCATGCTGATTACAAAATAAGTGAGCCTCAGTGTTTGAAATGCACATTTTGGTTTAAAAATCATAATTTTTGTGTTTTGATTATGTAGTGCACAAGAAATTAGGCACTTTAGCTTTAACAAATCAGTCGGTGAAGAGTAGACATGATATATATTAGGGCCCTATATCTGGTTTATTTTTCCCAGATTCCATTTTATCTTTTTTTCAATTGTTTTTTTCTCCGTTGTAATTTTTCTGGATTCCATTTTTCCCCCTTTTTTTCTGGACTCAATTTTAATGGTTAAATTAAAGTTTAACAGGGCTCTCAAGTCTAACGCATTCACCGTAAAAAGTGAACAGTAAAAGCAAAATAAAAGTAAAAAGTTTAATATTAGAGTGATAACAGAACTCCTCCAACCGTTTCACCGTTTGTATCACTCCGCTTGCCATATTTCTCACAGCGAGTGTCATGGCGGACGCACAAATCCACTATAATTTTAGAAATAATGCTGTTTTTGTGTCACGGAATGTAGTTTTAAGAGTTTTTTAGGGGATAATGTACTTGATTAGACTCTAAATATGCGGTTTGTTAGTAAAGATAAAGTCTAAATTTGAAAATTTGCTCTGATGTTTTGGGAGATGTGAGCTCCAGAGCGTCAGCGGCCGTTCAGCGCTCATGAACGAGAGCAGCCTCACCTCGGCCAGATCTTCTGGAATTAGCCGCTGGCTCTGATGTCTCTATAGTGGTTAAACATGAGATATAATTTTAATGGGCAGTCTTTGGTCTCATTAATCTATTATTTGTTTCAGAGAAAATAGTTTTGGCTGAGAGCAAAATCTCATCACGTTATATTTTATGTAACTTCAATGCTGTATATCAGAGCGCTGCCTTTGTACTTTTGACTGAATTGCCTAGAAACGTTTATGAGATGGTTGTTGTTGTTGTTGTTTATTAAATATTATTATTCAATAAATAATATTTTATATAAACAATAGTATTTAGTATTGGGAAACAGTGGGTGTTTGTGATGGTGATTTTAGTGACATTGTTCCACCATTAGATGGCGTCAAGAGACTGTTTTACGAGTCAGCGGTAAAGACTTTTATATTGAAAGAGACTGAAACAGAAGTTATTTTTACTTTTAATTATAGCTTGTAAGACGCAGTTAACAAATGCATTGAGCAGCGCTGTCATCAGAAATCACCCATAACAGATGAAAGATGGTCGACAATGATATCGTTTTCCTCAGCGCACATTCATACTAATGTTTTATTGTGAATATGAGATTGAGCTGAAGAATGAATGCTGTGTCAGATGCAGGTAATCACACTCTCAGCCCATCTCTCTCTCATAATACTCTTTAAAAAAACGTGGCATGTGGCATGTGGTGACCCATACTCGGAATTAGTGCTCTGCATTTATCCCATCCAAAGTGCACACACACACCGTGAACACACACACACACACCGTGAACACACACCCAGAGCAGTGCGCAACCATTTATGCTGCGGCGCCCGGGGAGCAGTTGGGGGTTCGGTGCCTTGCTCAAGGGC
>NW_015505538.1:699992-703533 GCF_001515645.1 Sinocyclocheilus grahami | reverse complement strand
CTTTCCCCCCCCCCCACCTACAATCCCTGCCGGTACGAGACTCGAACCCGCAACCTTTGGGTTACGAGTCCGACTCTCTAACCATTAGGCCACGACTTATTTCTACATAATACAGTGAGCTTTTAATACAGTGATACAATAAGCTTTCAATGAAGCAACTCAACGTTCCTTTGTTACTAGTTCTAAAGTAACGTTTCTGAATTAGTAACGGATCTTGAGCTGTTAAACTGTCAAACTGAGATTAGGATCTGTGGCGGAAGGAAGTAGTTCCACACAAAAGAGGGGTTTTAAAGACACTCCGTTGTTGTTTCTTATGTATTTACACACTCGTGCCATCGAACTGTTGTATAAATGCAGTATCACGCTCATAGCCGTGCGATATGGCTGTATATCAGCACGCTGTGATTACACAGCTGTGCCGATATACAGCCATATCTCACATCTACAAGTGGGATAATATACACACACACACACACACCCACACACACACACACACACACACACACAGGTTTGTTTTTGTGAAAAGTGGGGACTCTCCATAGGCGTAATGGTTTTTCTACTGTACAGACCGTATATTCTATTGCCCTACACCAACCCTACCCCTAAACCTACCCCTCACAGGAGACTTTCTGCTATTTCAGATTTTCAATACACTCCATTCTGTGTGATTTATAAGCGTTTTGAAAAGTGGGGACATGGGGTAATGTCCTGAAAAGTCACCTTCTCCTTGTAATACCTGTCATACCTTTGTCATTATACAAATTTATGTCCTCATTTGTCACAAAAACGCGTACACTCGCACACACTCTCACACTCTCTCTCTCACACACACACCACACACACACACACACACATATATATATATATATATACAGTATAGTTATTTTAGTACATCAAGTTAATCTAAATGAAAGAAAAATGGTGTGTTGACAAATAGCTAAAATAAGTTTTTTTAAATTTTTAAATTTTATTTTAGTTAACATTTATTTTATTTCAAGTAATAAAAAATATGTTTTGGTTTAATAACTGGTCACAATCCATATTGCAGCCAGTAGATACAAATATAAATATAAATATATATATATATATGGAGTCTTTCTTTCATAGAGCTTCTCCATTTGTTCTGGTTCATTTTGCCTGAGTCTTTGTGGGAAACACAGATAAAATGATTCAAACACCCTCTGTGTGTCGGTCATAAATTGCCAGATAACTCTGTATCCTGAGAAATTATGACCGCTAGTGTTAATCTGCATCAGGACGCTCCTGCAAATTACATCTCATTCAAGTCAAAGCGAATAAATCCAGGCGGCGTTTGCAGAAATGGGATGGAAACGGTATCGCTGCATATAACTACTGTACTGTATGAAGCTCACGCTTTGCTGTGGGTGGTAGAAAAACAGCACCAGAAACAGTCTATTAAAAGATGGGCAGTTTCGAATTTTATATGCATGGACTTTTAGTATATTTGCAAATTAATCTACAATTTCAGCTGTGTTCCTTTTCTTCCGTCTGTAAGTCATTAAATCAGTGCCAGAGGAGCAAATAAACACGTAATGATTTTGACAGATCTGTGGCCCGTCTCTCCAGCCCAGCGTGAGCTTAATGTGACTGAACACACATTCACAGACTTCACTTTCTGTACAAAATAACAAAACCTTTGAGAGATGCAGTTTTAAGCTGTTTGCTCGGCTAGTTTGTAGATATGGTGTATTTTGCACAGAGCTTGATCTCGTTTCTTCGAATTCGCAGTTATGCGTTTAAAAATCTCGATGTTTTGTTTGTAGCTCACGGGTGAGATCTGACATTAAGACAGAAGCCGGCAGACAGTTTCAGTAATATAAGAAACATTTATATTTTATTAAATGGTTTCATAACGGTCATGACAGATATGCCCCGGGACGGATGCTATATTACTCGCATCAATAATGGAGTGTCAGATGACAGCGAGAGCCGCTGGTGGGATGTAGTTACACTGTCACTGTCCAAGAGGAGCATGCGGTCCACCACACGGGTCAAAGCCACAGTCTTATGATATATGATAACATTTAACTTCTCAATAATTAATAATTTTCACAAATTTTCCATGACTTCATCATGCCTGAAAATCACACTTTTGAAATTCCTCTATATTTCAATCTTTCTTAAGGCATTAGCTTATAGTTTTGAATCATATTTCTTGATTCAACAGTCTGACAGCTCCTGCACTTTGGTCTTTAAATCTCTGTTATCATGAGTTTAACTGTGCTGCAGACTGAGGAGTTTTCTGTTCGTCAGGCTGGCGTCGGCCCTGTTGCGTGGGGATTTTGAATATGAAACAGTTCAAATATAGTGTTTGAACACACATGGCTGCTGGTGTTTTGCTGTAAAGCGTACTGTAAGGAGAGCTGACAGACGCCATCGTACAGCAAAACTCAATCTCAGCTGTAGCTCCAGTAACTCACCTGCTGCAGAAAGATTCATTTATGTCGGCCCACCAGCTCAGCGATGCATCTGTCTTTAAGACAATATGTGGGAGTCTAGAGGTTTGTGTGATACATCAAGTCAAGCTTCCCAGACTAAACTGCACGTTGTCCGCCGGTGGATGTCTCCTGCTAACTTTGTTCACCTTCAGACAGCTTATGAGTGCACACTAGAGAGGTGACCTCTTTAGCACACAGCTGCTTGATGACCCTTTCATCCTTTCCATACAGTTTTTCTTCCTGCTCAAACGGCCTTTAAAGAAAGAGCAGCAGCAGCCATCCGCGCGCTAAAAGCACCACGGATGAAGATGTTTTATTTAATTTTTGTATTTTTATATTTATGTATATCTTTTTTATATTTTTATATTTATACATTTTGTGTGTGTATATATATATATAATGAGTAAAGTATATATAATGAGTAATTTACTCATTACTTTAATAGACAGTTAATAGATTTCCTTAATTTGTTTAATGTAAGTATTTGTTTTTGCACATAATACATAATATTCAGACGTAATATATCATAGGATAAGAAATCTTAAGAAGTGTCCCCTTGAGAAGCTGAATGTTATCTGTGTTTGTAGGTTGAGTTATGAGAGCAGGCACTACGGTCTGGAGATAATTCATGGCCAATCAAACTCGAGCACTCGTGGTCATGTGTCCTGTGAGGAAGAACAGCAATAGGCCAGTGAAAAAGTGAACAAACCATAGAGAGACGATGACAGTGATGACATGACCAAAGGATGACGTTTCCCATGACCTTTCATTTTGATGTGCCGCAGTAAAACACAACCGTCGGCTTCTGGAAGTAAAAAGTATAAAGAGACATGTGCCATGAACTCTGATGTTGTTAATCAATATGGTTCAGAAATGGCAATAATTCAAATTCACTCCAACGAAGCACTAAAAATGGAAATTGTTCAGTCTCCTTGTGCCTTCAAGTTTATGTATATATTTGAATATAACTTAAAATATGTTATTTTTATACTTAGTTGGTATAATATATGTGCAATATATTTTAAGTATATATATATATATATATATATATATATATATATATATAATATTTTTCTCATTAA
>NW_015505538.1:695420-698140 GCF_001515645.1 Sinocyclocheilus grahami | reverse complement strand
ATCACAAACAGCTTTTCTACGAGCTGAGGAGGACAATACTTATATATAGAAGGTGCACACAGTGTCATTCACACAAACACTAAACACCATCATGGTGACTGACACGATACTGAAATAATGCATACATTAAATGTACACAATGTAAATTGCTAATGTACACAACTAATAAGAAAAAAATAAGAAGAAACATGTTATTTCAACAAAAAAACATCAAATATGAAGTGTCATGCAGGGAATTCTGGGAGTGTCAATTTACGGTTTGTCACTGTAAATTATACAATGACTTTTTATTTTTCACTTCGAAAAACCGTATTTTTAACAGTATTTTACTGTAAAATTACATTAAATGCAGTTACATTTATTTACAGAATATAGTATGGAAACTTACTGTTAACCAGTTAACAGGTTTTACAGTCTTTTACTGTTTAAATCACAATCATTTTTTACAGTGTAAGGATCTTTAAATGAAACTGATTTTAATTCAGGATTTAGATCGCTAACCCTCAGTGTTAGAAAAAGTAATGGTGATGATTTCTTTGGCAAGCAACTAATACCTCTAATATGTATATTTGCATACTGATTACCACTAATATGTATATTTTTGTAAATAATTAAGAAACAGCACACGTCCTACACTATTCAAAAATAGCCTAGATTAACATAATATGTTCAAAATGGGCCACAAATAAATGTTATGTTCATTTGAAGCTTTCTCTTTTCTCTCACAGAGAACTGAACGCTGCTAAATGCATTTCGCCGCTTTCTGTTGGGCTGTGTTAAGATCTCAATTAAGATACAACCGAGTAAATTGAGCTGAAAAAAGCGTTGAGTTCTCCAGCAGTGTCACATACTTATTTAAACTGATTTAAGGGTCCAAGATGATACTTTGAGGTGGACAAACTAGTTAACAGACAGTAAAAATGTCTCTTAGGCCTCGACTGCACATCATATCTTTCAAACACAGGTCACACAGGCTGCTTATCTAGCTTTTACTCGAAACTTTCCATTATGTACTGCAAACATTGTTTTTTGTGTGTGTGTGTTTCTTACTTGCAAGTTGCATTGGATAAAAGCATCTGCTAAATAAGAACATTTAACTTGCATGTAAACTGGAAAATAATGGCTCAAAAAATGGTTGCACAAAATTTAAATCTTAATTTTATACATAATTTTAGTTGAACTTTATACAATAATTTTATACAAAACTTTAACTGAATTTTAATAATGTTCTCAAAACGTCAGCACAAAAATATTATATGTCGGTCATGCAATGTTTTTCCTGAAATTAAGTTTCGTTAATTTAACATGCTACATGTTCAGAGAACATTCAAAAGTAACGTTTCCATAATGTTTGCAAAATGATCAAATGGAATGATTCCTTAATATTTGCATGACCAAGAAAACACGTTTTTAAAACATTTTAAACATTATGAAATAATGTTATCATAACTTAGTAGGAACATTAGCAAAATGTTTTTAAAATGTATTTGTGTTAGCTGGGCAGTGTTTAATGTTCAGTTGTGTTGTACATTTAAAATACTTTTTTGAGGTTTTCTTTTATGTTTAAAGTTTAATGATGTTCTCAAAACATTAGCACAAAAAAGTATTTATACAGTTTTTTCTGAAATGTTTTAGCTAAATTTTCATCGAACATTTTTTGTTTCAGAATGTTCAGAGAAAATTCAAAAGTAACATTACCATGTTTGCAAAATGCTAAAGTGGAATGATCGCTTTGATGTTCACAAAACAAACAAAAAATAAATAAATAAAAACTGAATGTTTAGAGGACATTCAAATATAACATTCGCGTAATGTTTGTAAAATGATCAAATTGAATGTTACTTTTTTTCACTTAACGAACAGTTTTAAAACATTTCAGAACATTCAGAAAAAACGTTTCCATAACTTAATGGGAACTTTAGCAAAATGTTCAGTTATGTTGTACGTTTAAATTAGTTTTTTGGAGGTTTCTTCCAGTAATGTTAATAGAACGTTCATTTAAAGTTATCTGGTCTTTAATAATGTTCTCAAAACCTTAGCACAAAAACATTCTTTCTACATCATTTATGGAATTTTTAAAAATGTTTTATTTAAATGTTTATCTAACATTTTATAAATGTTGATACTTGTTTCAGAATGTTCAGAGAACATTCAAAAGTAACATTTTAGTGTTTACAAAATTATAAAATGGAAAGTTCCCTTGACGCTCTCATAACAAAGAAAAAACGTTCTTAATACACCAAAAACCAAGAAAAAAATGTTTTATAATAGTTTTTAAAAATGTTTGTTAAAGAACATTTTAGAGAACGTTCAGGAATAACGTTTTCAAAACTGAATGGAAACATTAGCAAAATGTATTCTTGTTAGCTGGGCAGTGTTTAATTTTCAGTTATGTTGTACATTTACACCCCCCCCCCCAGTAACATTAACATAACGTTAATACCTGGTCTTTAATAATGTTCTGCAAAACGTTAGCACAAAAACATTATTTATACATCGTCCAAGGAACGTTGTTTTCTGCAATGTTACAAGGTTGTGTAACATTTGTAACAAATTTGAGTTTGTGTAACAAATGGTGATACTTGTTTCAGAACATTCAAAAGTAACATTCACATAATGCTTCCTAAAAAATTATCAACTGGGATGTTCCCTCACGTTCACATAACCAAGAGAAAAGAGTTTTAAAGGGGTCATATGATGTTGCTAAAAAGAACATTATT
>NW_015505538.1:692394-693777 GCF_001515645.1 Sinocyclocheilus grahami | reverse complement strand
TTTTTTTTGAGTGTACTTCTGTATTTTAATTTAGTGATTCACATTGTGTTACTGAAAGAAAGACTTACACATTTGACCTTTTGCCCTGCTGTCTAATGTCTTTCTGTAGTGTTTTATGAGGCGTTCGCTGCAGGCACATGAAGAAACTCATTTGCATAGGATGCTCATTCAGCGCACAGCTAATAGAGAGATCGCATATATAGATTAGAGACTCTCCAGTGGACGTAACGTTAAGCAAAACAGTTATTTCTCCCTAGTTCAGTCAGTGATGTACATTATCAGCATCTTGCATCTATTGAATTGATGTCTTCTTTTCAAAATGTTCAATTTCTCATTTGTAAAGTGGATGCAATGCATAATTTAATAACAAGTTGTGTGTGTGTGTGTGTCTGCGTTTGGAAACACACAGACAACAAGGCTGCATAATGAAATCAATACAATCAAACGCAGCCAAGCACACTGCATCATAAATGCTGCTTCAGCACACCCACGGTGTGTTTAAAGAACAAATACATCGAAATTTTTTCATGCTCTCATCACCTCTACAAGGTTATCTGTATCAGAGCGCCACACCATCCGTCCTGCCTTTGGCTTTCGCTGATGGCTGCTCCTTTGCTCGGCTCTTATTTTCTAATTTAACTCATACTGTACATTTGCTGACTTTCAGATCCTCATAAGAGCTCCATTTGGCTCGCGCGAGATATTAGACGAGGAAATAATTCACCTTTATATTTAGCTAATGAAGAAAAGAGCACTGGTTAATACTTTCAGATTGCATTACTGTTTGAGAAATGGTATGATTGGATCCTTCAGGGGACTTTTACACATTTTGGGCTTTTCTATAGGAAAGAAAAAAATTGAAATTAATATCTCAATTGTTTCTCTTAAAAAATCTGGAGAATGAATGGGGTCGTGTAGTGAATTTTTCAAGTGTTTCTCCTGAAAAAATCTCCACATGCACTCCATATAGCTCTGTACTCGTACTGTATGACAACAATTGACTCATTTGAGTTCAATTGTATTCCTTAAATTTAGAAGAAATGTCTTGATACTTAAGCCTGTAATGCCTGACATATTAAATAACAGTCATATATACATATATATATATAATTTTTGATTTTTTTGGAAAAGGAACAGTTCATTGGATCTTCAGGGAAAAACTATTAAAAATGTTGCATATGTGTTTTTTTTGTTGAGTATCATATTTGATCTATCAGTCTTTTATGATTTATATAGTATGATATATAAAGTATTATATAAAGTATATAAGTATTCATAAAGTATAATATAGGAGAATATGGCGGAAAAACACAGTTTTATTCAAATGCCCAAAATGACCAAAAATATGCAATTTGGTGCAGATGCTGATATTTATATGGCCAA
>NW_015505538.1:687716-688598 GCF_001515645.1 Sinocyclocheilus grahami | reverse complement strand
CAGGGAACACACATACTGGTAAAAATGTATAGCCTGAATACACTGTAAGTCGCTTCGGATAAAAGCATCTGCTAAATGCAATTAAATTAAAATGTGATAGAATGTTACCAGGACATTGCTATGCAGTTACGAGGAGTTTCTCGATGGTTGTCAGGGTGTTGCTATGCAGTTGTTTTGGGTTTTCTAGATGGTATTACTCAGTGGTTGCTAGGACATTATAGTATGTAGCTAACGTTTTGCTATGCAGTTACTGAGCTATACAGGTACTGTATGTTTTTCTTTTAGTGTGTTGCTATGCAGTTGTTAGTGTATTCTGGGTGTATGCTAGGATGTTATGGGATGTTGCCAGCGTGTTACTATGTAGTTGCTAGGGTATTATGGGTGATTGTTAGAGCATTACACATATAAGGTGTTGCCAGGGCATTAGGGTGTTATAGAATGTCGCCACGGTGTTGCTATGCAGTAGTTAATGTATTCTGGGTGGTTACTAGGATGTTGCCAGGGTGTTGCTATGTAGTTGCTTGGATATTCTGGGTGGTTTTTAGGGCATTACACAGTGATTACTAGGATGTTACCAGGGCATTGCTGTGCAGTTGCTAAGGTACTATACGTTTTTCTTTTAATGTGTTGCTATGCAGTTGTTAGGGTATTCTAGGTGGTTGCTAGGGCATTGCTCAGTGGTTGCTTAGTGGACAGAGAGTGATCTGTTGCGGCTCTTTTTTACATTATTCAGGCTGTGAAGTCCAAAGAAGTTCTATGATGTTGCCAGGGGTGTTGCAATGTAGTTGCGAGGATATGGCTAGGAACTATACTCTCATTCCGGCGTAATAATCAAATAACTTTGCTGCCGTACCATGGGTGCAGCAGGCGCAATTATATTAC
>NW_015505538.1:670708-685918 GCF_001515645.1 Sinocyclocheilus grahami | reverse complement strand
GGAGGGTATTTTTAATGCTTTTTCCTAGGGAATTCTCTTTTTTTTTGCTAAGGGATTCCTTAGTTGTTGCTATGGTGTTGCTAAGGCACTCCTGTGTGCTTTGTTCTAAATGTTTTTTTAACATGTCATGAAGTTCTAGGATCAAATGCAACACCTGGATCACATGACGATGAGCACTAGTAATAGTGAAGACTGAACAAACAGCATCGATAATAATTTACAGCCGTTTCTTCAGTCAGATGTGGAGTATGATAGGTCTTTTCTTCCTGCTTTGTGGCCCATCTGTTTACTGCATCTCTGTGTGATAAACTGCTGCTCAGTGTTGATAATACCTCAGCAGAGAGTCACAGATTCATTTACCATTCAGCAGACTGTAACGCTTTAGCAGGAACAAGAGCATTTCGCTTAAAGCACCGTTTCCCACATCTTTCCCTGCAACGTGTCCAGGAACGAGTTCAAAGCGGCCGTGTTTAGATGAGAGGAATATATATTTGCATGAAACCAGCCGTGTAAGATCTCTCCGCTCGACCGGCAGCTCTTGGCACAGGACGAATAGACCACGGGGTGGGAGTTTGCAATTGTGAGCTTTTTTCCAACACGCATCCGATACATATTTTCCATGTTGTGCTCTTGAAAAGCAGCAGTTTGGGAAGCAAACAGACATCTATAAAAGTAAATTACAGCCCGGCGTCGCTTCGGCGTAACCCCTGCTTATGTTTATTCTGTCAGAAGCGTTTTGCCCACAGCGTTGAATAATCGTGATTATTCAGAATCGCATGTAGGTTGAGCAATTCATATTCCTCCTAAATGGCTTGCTGTCGACGTGGGCCGGAATAAACCCACTTCAGCGTAAATCCAAATATCACATAAGAAAAGGCAATCCATATTCAGATATGTAATTATACGCACCGTTTTCCCCTGTTTTTAAAAGGCTGAGCACACTGTGCCCTCTACATGGCATCGCTCGTTTGTTTATCATCACAAATAAGTCCATTGTCCATGCACAATGACATCTATGCAAATCCTTCCTACTGTGTTTATGAATTGTTGCTCCTCTAATAGTTGAGTCCTTGTTTTCATGCACACTTCATACTTGTGTGACTTTGGAGTTAGCCAGCATTGCGACCGATATATTAATGAACAACTATCTGCTAAGCTGCATTGGAGACTCTTAAATAAACGGGCCGTTTTTCCGCAGTTGCTACGGGACACGCTCTTAGCAACTTTTAATTAACAGCGACAGCTAATTAAAGAGGTAATGCACGAGTCTTCAAGCTGCTGTAAATACGTGTTATTGTGGGCCGTTCTCCAGCACGGCCGGTGATTGCTTTTTTCTAGCTCAAAATATTTGCTAACTTCTTTCTGACAGACAAATTGTCCCTGAAAGCGAGCGAGATGTTTCTCTCCGGCCCTCTCGAGGCTCAGATGTGCTGTGCGCTGAACTGTGAACCCAATCCGTCTCGATGAAACATGAAATCACTCCCGCTGTATCTGAGAGCTCTGGTTTTATGACAAGTTAAAGGGATAGTTCACCTCAAAATGAACTACTGTCATTATCTACTCACCTTCATGTCGTTCCAAACCCGCGTGACTTTCTGTGAATCACGAAGTGAGGAGTTTAGCACATTGTCCAAGCTGTCGTAGTCCGTACAAAAGAAGTAGAGAGTGAGCAAGAGCTGCCAGGCTTCAAAAACAGACCAAAAATGTCACGTCATCTTTTTTTTATTTGATATTTAGAGTTGTAAATCAGATTTGTGAATTATGGAAGAGAGGAAGTTTTTTAGAAAACATGTTTATGCATATAAAAATATGTATTATAAATGAATTGTTGTGACATGTTGTGCTGCTGTGCCGTCTTTACTTGTCCATCTTAAGGCACAGCAGATGTATTGTGCCAATAACAAGCGATCTGTGATGTTATTTCCACCTTCTCACCCGTGTTATCATCCGTTATCCAGCGCGGCAGCACGAGGGAACTAAAGCAGGAGCATAATCCCAGCCAGCAGGGCCCTGATCCTCAGATTCAGGAGAGTTTGTTCATATTAGATGTGGAAGTGCCGCTGAAATGATCAGTTTTCAGTCTCGTGGGGTCTGGTGAAGCATTACTGTGACTCTGATAGCGATTTGGTAGCGTGTTGCTACAGTCACTGAATGAGTTTCTGTGTTATGAGGTCTGACGGAGTTAAGAGCACACAGAGTTTCCCAAAGAAAAACAACAAACACATGCTATCGTGATATCAGTGCCTTTTTAGCATACCAGTACCACCTCTTTACCATCTCAGCTGTTTCTTACTGAGATTACATGAAGAGCAAATGGAAACGTTCGCCTCCAGTTGAGCAGATTTGTTTTTCTAGGCATATTTTTCCAAAATCAAATGATCTGAGCTGCTTATTCACATTCATTATATTATATACCATATACTTTACAATAAGGTTCCGATGGTTAACATCAGTTAGCAACTAACTCTCACTGATACATTATTAAAAGTTGTATCTGTTAATATCATTTGACGTGAACTAACGATGGACAGTTTAATTTTTAATAACAAACATTAACAAATGCTGTAACACATGTATTGCTCATTGTTAGTTTGTGTTAGTTAATGCATTAATTAATGTTAACTAATGGGACCTGTTGTAAAGTGTTATCATGTACTATGACTAATTTGTGTCTATTTTTATTTCTAATGTAAAATTCTATGAGAAATATCTGAGACAAAGGTAAAAAGCAGCAACTTATGAGCAACAAATCAGGGTTATTATAGTTAAACTAAACTAAAACTAAAAGCATGAACATTTTTGTTACTTGAAACAAAATAAATATGAACTGAAATAATATATATATATATATATATATAATTTTTTTTTTCAGCTAGTTGCCAGGGCAACATTTATTTTTAAGTTTGTTTAAATAAATAAAAAATTATAAAAACTATACATCAGACATGTGAGATGATGATGATGATAATAATAATAATAATAGTTATTATTATTGTTATTATTATTATTATTATTATTGAATTAAAATGTATTATTATTATTAAAACTAAGTAAGAAAAAAGTGGAAATGGAAAATATAAAAATAAAAACAAATTACAAAATATAATAAAAACTATAATAGTACCCAAATTATACTAAAATAACACTGCAAAAATAGTTAAAAAAAATGTAAAATGTATCAACATGTTTTGAGGTGAAATGATTGGTTTGTGTGGGAAAAATTTACCAAAATTGTATTCATCCTTCGCTGCAAATCTTCCACTCAACAGTTGCACTCAAAGGTACTAAATACAATTTTAGATTGTTTTAAGCAAATAATGACTTTAGCTAAGCTACGCTAAAGTGTGATGAAAAGACTATTAATACTATGTTTGTACCGTGGTAATCCTCAGTAAGAGTTTGCACTAGCTGTTTCTTTATTTATATACTGTAGTGTGTTAAATACGTTGAAATGGCATTGCAGTGTATCCAATCACATTTCCAACTCTATAGTGTTTTGTGTGAGAGGCGTTTAATTATCCGACTCCATATGTAGCTGCTCTTTTCATGATGAGAACAATCGTACTGCAGACGTGCTGGTTAAGTGATTAACTGATTATTTATCAACACATATATGATATCTTTAACCTTCCCTCGAAGGTGCAAATGATGACGAGCTGCCAGCACTCACTAGTCATCTGCATAGCATTTGAATGTTGGGGATTATGGTAGTTTGGACAGGCTGTTTGGCGTCTGAGGACGCAGTGAGAGCTGCAAGCACTCCTTCCCCAAAAGTGAGAGTATAATCAGTTAGACGTTGACCTCGCAATCCAAACAGATGGTCCTCAACGCTGCCAGAGAATGAACGAGAAACCAAGATGGTAATTAGGTGGGATAAATATACTTGGCTGATTCTTTTGAGTTGTGAATTTTCACACCCGGCGGAGAATGACACTTGTTCTGCATGCATCTGGCAAGACAAACTGTTTTCAATCAAAAACTACCATGACACTACCGTGCATTTATATATTTATATATATATATGGCACAGGCTTTCCATTTGCATGACCTTTTTATTTGTGTCTGAGTGTCTGATTAATTTTCAGACTTTGAAAAATGATTTAAATTCTGAATATTAATTATTAAGTAAATCAAATCAAAACGATTTGAACAATTTATTCAAACTGATTTAGGTGAACCAATTCCAAAGAGTGTTCTTTTAGTATAATTGATATACTATTATAGTTTTTGCTAATATTTTTAATTAGTTTTTTTTAATTATTATTATTAATTTATTTTCTATTATTTAATTTAATTATTATTTTCTGTTTTTAATATTTTATTTAATTTTGTTAAAGTTATTTCAGTACTTAAAGTTTAACTAAATGAAAGTGATCTGAAATACAGTAAGTTAAAGTTGTTTATATTTTATTTTATTTCCGTTAATATTTTATTTCAGGTAACAATTTTTTTTATGGTTTTTATTTTTGTTAACTATAATAACCTTGAGCAAAATGAACCATAAATAAATAAATACAATTCTGGATCAATTCTTTCGATTCAGTTCGTTTGATTCGTTTCTTTTGTGTTGGGTTTGTTTGAATCTGATCTTTTGAATGAATTGTTCAAACAATTTCACAAATTGGTTTGATTCATTAACAAATCATTCTGAATTTAAAACTTTTTTTTTAATCACTGAGAGATGTGTATGCGATATTTTACAGCAGATCAAAACTATAAAATATTTAAATTTGAAATTGATTACTTTTAAAATGTATTTTATTTTTTAATTAGATTAGATTCAGCTTCATTGTCAATTTCTCAGTACGTGTACTCTGTACTTTAAACCTACTTTAAATACATTATAAGTACATTTTCATTCCGAGTATTTGATTTATTATGTTCTATTTAATTCTATAAAAATATATATATATATCTTTTTTTTGTGGTAGAATATGCTATTCTAAATACATTGGGATGGTAACTATTCTGTATCATGATGTGTACTATATTATTATCTTCACTATAAAGTGGTTCCACCACAGTGCTTCGTTTGTAATGGATCTCAAATGTTTCAGTGTTTTTTTTCTTCTTCTTAACTTTACTCTTTACTTTTTACTCTTTACATTTGTGCTTTAATAATGAAATCCTGCTCCTTTATCCAGGACTAACTAAAGAAATGCAGCTTTTACAATGAGTGCCGTTTCAATGAGAAACATGCACGCTGTGATAATGAGGCGTCCCTCAGGTGAGCGTTTAGTCTGAACGCATTGTTCTGTTGTGTTCTTTGTCTTGTAAAGCGCTCTCAGGGTACCCAGAAAAAAACAGCCTCAAAAATAAACCCAAGCTTAGCTTAAAACAACTGAGCTGTCCGCGAGAGGCCTGAATGACTGAATAACACTTGTTGGTCCATTCATAAACATAAAAAAGCCACGGTGGGAAGAACTTGATCAGAAAGACTGTTAGAAAAGGATCAGCTCTCCTTCTGACGGCACCCATTCACTGATGAACATTCTTACAGTGCAAGTTAATGGAAGTAGAAACCATTAAAGCTACAGAGTCAGTATATTTAGCTGAATTATTTGCAGAAAAAGAATAAAACTGCAAAAGTTGCTCACTGCAAGCATTGTGCTGTTGTATCCATCCGTGCTGCTGTGATCAATGGTTTATGAGTCGTACTGCAGTGGAGCTGAAGATACAGTCATCCAACACTTTGAGAGCAGAACGCGCCGTTAATATCAGTGCCACAAACGCTCGGCCCGGCTTCAATAACACTAAATGTAATCTTTAGAGCTTGTAATTTCAGAAATGTCAGGACTGTACGACGTCCTCTCATTCATCACGAAGTAACCGAGAACAACCTTGTTGTAATATGAAGGGATCATCTTTGCTGTGTGAAATATATGGCTTTTGCTTTGCTGGAGCCGTTGAGCAGAGACGTTTTAGTTATATTTCTGCAAGGTAGAGTTTTCATTTTAACTTTAGTTTTGGTAATTTTGTTATGTGCTTTTGCCATTTGTATTCATTTTTTGTTACAAATTTCTGTTTATGTAAGTGATCTTATCGTTGCTCTCATCTCAGACGCTTGCTTTCTCCTCTGCACCTGCGTGTGTTTAAATATCATCATGTAATGAGCTTCATTATGTGCTCTGACTGATAGTGCTGGATTATCATTATATGAGGTTTTAATTATGTTATGTTAATGATTTACACTAGAGGCCAATCTCGTGCAAAATTGGTGCTGAAGTGCATGAGGACTTTCTGTCAGTGATAGTGTTATTTTAGTGTCTTTGAGAGATTGTTGTACTTTTTATTACAATTTTGAATTGCTTTTTACGTTTATAATTTCCATTTTCATCTTAATTTTTGAATTTTAGTAAGTTTCGTTGTGTTATGTCATTATTATTATTATTATTAATAATATTTTTAAGTATGCCTATATAGTTTATCGATTTTTATTTCAGTTTTAGTTGTTTTGGTATGACACTAAATGAAAAGGAGAAATGCTGATTTGGCAACTTTAGCAGAAATAAAACAAGTTTAAGCTTTTTAACATAAATTATATCTAATTTATGTGTTTGTGTTATTTTAGTATTATTTGTATAATATAGTATTTATTCATATTTTGAAATTAGATTTTATTTTCATATATGCAGTTTAATGCAGTTTAACTTTAAGTAATTTTGTCATGTGATTTAGTAATATTTATTTGGCTTTTTTTATTTCACTTTTTTGTAATAATTTTAGTACTTTAAAAAAGTTAACATTTGTTTTAGTTTTAGCAATTTTTTATGTGCTTTTATCAGTTTAATTAGTTTTTTGGTTAAATACAGATTAAGCTTAAATTATATTTCAAATTTAGTTATAGAACTTTCTCTCAAAATTATTAATTTCAGTTAGTTGCCAGTGTTATTTGAGTATTATTAAAAATAGTTAAATCAAATTAAGTGTTTTCTCTAATACTTAAAAGTTATTTGCAATTGTGATTCGCAACTTCGCGTCACACTGGTCACATGAGCTCCTGTTTTATACATTAGCCATGTTAAAATAAGTGATGTTGTCTCTTTAAGATGATAAATATTCAGCTAAACTTGTGCTGCTTCTGAAATGAGCACATTTCTACTGTTTCTGAGTCTGTGATTGACACGTCAGTCCAGGAGGTCTCAGGCAGGCTGGTGTGCTTTGTAACGTCATAGAGCCATATGCGTTGCTCACAGGCATCAGCGAGGCTGTATAACTGCTTCAAAGCTCACGCTGCTTCTCCCAAATTTACTAGAAACCCTGCGGATGCTCATGTCAAGTCAAGTTTCAAGTCAAGTTTATTTGTACAGCGCTTTCACTTTTAACAACTCGTTACATTGCACTGTTATTTTTCAAGGAAAGTATGGTGTTAGTTACTTGGCATTGCTTCTTCCTCACCGTTAGTTGATTTTGAAGGGATATTTCACCCAAAAATTAAAATTCTGTCGCATGTGTGTGCGTTCCTCTTCTGGCAAACATTTCAGTTACGTTGCTGCAGGGGCAGAAAGCTCTTGGATTGCATCAAAAATATCTTAATTTGTGTTCTGAAGATGAACGAAGGTCTTACAGGTTTGGAACGACATGAGGGTGAGTAATTAATGACATAATTTTCATTTTTCAGGGAACTATCACTTTAAGCACATTCTCCAGCAGAACTGGAGCGGTGTGTTTGCAGGCCTTAACACTTATAGATGTGTTTTTGCTGTAGGTGAGTATTTGTCAGCTTAACATAGTTTTGTGCAGCAACAACTGTAGCAATATGTGGAAGTTGTGCAGACTTGTTGAATGTATATGGGAGTGATATACTTGCTACACAACTACACTATGGAGAAGGAAGAGATTGTATGTCAGTAAGTAGACTAAATAAAAAGAAAATAATTTGGAAAAGTAGCTTAAGTATTAAGGCAGTGTACATGGTATGTGGTAACCAGTGTTGGGGGTTATGAGTTATGTAATCAGATTACTTTTTCAAGTAACTAATAAAGTAACACACTACTTTTTAATTTATAAGAAAACATCGGAGTTACTTTTTCAAATAAGTAACGCCAGTTACTGTGTTTTCTCATGTTTTCTTTGTTTTCTCAGGAGTGAGTGCAGAGGTCATCTAATGACTTGAGATAAAAATCATATTTTATTTTATTTTTTTATTTTTTTTGAAGAGCGAAAAATGAACCCAGCCCAGATGAGAAAAAGTAACAAAAAATAACACATTAAATTCCATAAAAAATAATGCAATTAGTTACTTTTTTACGGAGTATCGCAATATTGTAATGCATTACTTTTAAAAGTAACTTTCCCCAACACTGGTGCTAACTATAGTTTTATATTAATAGTAATATTAATTAGAGATGCACCGATGTATCAGTAATCGGTATCGGCCGATAAAGGTAATTTTTCGTGCTATCGGCCATCAGCCGATTGTTTAAAACATCTGATGATCAGAGCCAATATATCCTGTCAATCAAAAGGGGGCGGGAACACGGATGGAATTTGTGCTGTGTGTAAAGAATATGTTTCTTGTGTGGAGTTACTTTGAAGTGTGCAATGACAACAAAACTGTAGGTTTGTAAGCTCTGTACTGCTAACATTTCTAGAGGTGGAACTTCTGTTCAATTTTTTTTAACATAACTAATTTGGTTACACACCTTAGATGCCGACATGCCAAGGAATATGACGAGTTCGTCAAAGCTAAAGCACAGGCCGCTTCAGCTATAAAAGCTAAATGCCAAACAAAGGCTAGCGTGACTCCCTCTATCGCGCAAGTATTTGACAGCACCAGAAAATTCAAACCTGACAGCACAAACGCTTGAGAAATACTCAGAAAGTAATGGAGTTTATGGCGCTTGATGTTCAACCATTCTCTGTAGTTGAAGACACCGGATTTCAAGTCTTGCTTCATGCACAAGAATTGACCAGTTCTCACACTTCGTTGGCACAAGCATTCATTGACATTTTAGATAGATGGAAAATTGACAGATCAAGAGTGCCCGCTGATATACGTGACAACGCGAGGAATATGGCTAAAGCCATGACGGACAGTGATATTATGAGTTTGCCCTGCATGGCTCATTCCCTCCAGCTGGCTGTCAACGAAGGCATATTAAGCCAGCAAAGTGTGACAGAATTGGTCACTATGTGCCGAAAGATTGTAGGCCACTTTAAACACTCGCAACTTGCTTCTGCACATCTACAGTCCATTCAGACACAGATGGATCGTCCACTAAAGAGACTTAAGCAGGATGTAAATACGAGGTGGAATAGCACCTTCTCTATGATGGAAAGTCTTTTGGAATAGAAACGAGTACTTGCTGCATACGCTGCAGATTACGAGTCTGTCACACTTACTGTGCAGCAGTGGGCACTAATGGAAAGCATAACTACACTTCTCTCTCCTTTTGAACAAATAACCAGAGAGATTAGCAAAGAAGATGCGTCCGCTGCTGACAGTATCCTTCTGTTTGAGACACTAAAAAGGTTATTCAGCAAAGAAGCTGACAGTGACCACGGAGTTAAAACAACATCAGCAAAATAAAACATTACTGGAGGCAGTACAAGAACAATTCAGGAACACCACTTCCAACCATATGTGCTGTATCGCAACGATCCCTGATCCGCGATATAAAGACAAAACTGCTAATTCACGAAATGCTAGTTGTGGAGATTCGGACACCCTGGAGACAGAGAAGATGTGCAGAATCTAGAAGGTAAGTTTCTATATGAAGAAATGTAATATTCAATATAATAGGCTATTCAATAATTCAGAAGTCTGCTTTTAATCTTTATAAAAAACACATAGGCCTAATTGTTTTTTTGTTTTGTTTTTTGCTTTATTTTTAGATATCGTACAACCAAAAGCAGGCTCGCATAGACACGACAATCAACAACAACGTCTTTCTCTGCCATCAGAGAAGTTGAATTGTTCAAGAAAACGGGACTGTGACGGAGAGTGCGAGTGTGTCAACGCAAGTTGCTAGATATCAAACTGTCTACTTTATAATAAATATGACCAGTTTGATGTTCAATGATAAGGCAGTGATGCTTTTGTTTGTGGTGAGTGAATTTGAGCCTAACAGAAGGTTTTTTAGAATTTAATAAATTTTTTAGAATTAATCTTCCGAATTTAGTTAATGTGTTAATGTTAATTTGAGCAATGTGTTTTGTGTTTGTGAGACCAGTTACTGTGAAACAACTGTTTAAATGGAGAGAATAATGTTTTTTTTGCATTGCTTTCATAATTATGGAATTCATTTTTATTAATTTAAAAGGTATAAAATGCAGAACCACCAAACTATCGGCTGAGAAATTTAGTATCGGTGCATCTCTAATATTAATGTAATATTATAGTATTTATTTTTATTTTGCTTTTTTTTATTTATATATTTGTAGTTTTAACTTCATTTCGTTGTGCTTTAACATCATTTCGTTGTGCTTTTGTCATTGTTAGCTTCATTTTATTAGTAGTTTAATCGTTTTATTTAGCTTCAAATATATACAGTGTATTCTGTTTATTATCTGTGTCTTGTCTTGTCACTGTCATCCTGTCGCACTGTGGAGCTTCTGTCACTAAAACAAAATCCTCGTATGTGTAAACATACCTGGCAATAAAGCTCATTCTGATACTGATTCTGGTATAAAAAGTAAAAAAAACGAAAATAATGTGGTTGCATAAGTGTGCACACCCTAAAACGAATACTTTGTTGAAGCACCTTTTGATTTTATTACAGCACTCAGTCATTTTGGGTATGAGTCTATCAGCATGCACATCTTGATTGGGCAATATTTGCCTACTCTTCTTTGCAAAAACACTCCAAATCTGTCAGATTGCGAGGGCATCGCCTGTGCACAGCCCTCTTCAGATCACCCCACAGATTTTCAATCAGATTCAGGTCTGGGCTCTGGCTGGGCCATTCCAAAACTTTAATCTTCTTCTGTGAAGCCAATCTTTTCTTGATTTGGATGTATGCTTTGGGTCGTTGTCATGCTGAAAGATGAAGTTCCACTTCGTTTTGTGCAAATATTGACTGATATTTGGAACTGTTCATAATTCCCTCCACCTTGACTAAGGCCCCAGTTCCAGCTGAAGAAAAACAGCACCAAAGCATGATGCTGCCACCACCATGCTTCACTGTGGGTATGGTGTTCTTTTGGTGATGTGCAGTGTTGTTTTTGTGCCAATTATGGCCAAAAAGTGCAACCTTGGTTTCATCAGACCATAACACATTTTCCCACATGCTTTTGGGAGACTTCAAATGTGTTTTTGCTAAATTTAACCAGGCATGGATGCTTTTCTTCGTAAGAAAAGGCTTCCGTCTTGCCACCCTACCCCATAGCCCAGACATATGAAGAATACGGGACATTGTTGTCACATGTACTACACAGCCAGCACTTGCCAGAAATTCCTGCAGCTTCTTTAATGTTGCTGTAGGCTTCTTGGCAGCCTCCCTGACCTGTTTTCTTCTCGTCTTTTCATCAATTTTGGAGGGACGTCCAGTTCTTGGTAATGTCACTGTTGCGCCATATTTTCTCCACTTGATGACGACGGTCTTCACTGTGTTCCATGGTATATATAATGCCTTGGAAATTCTTTTGTACCCTTCTCCTGACTGACACCTTTTAACAATGAGATCTCTCTGATGCTTTGGAAGCTCTCTGCGGACAGTGGCTTTTGCTTTAAGAAAGAAAATGTCAGGAAAAGCCTACTAGAACAGCTGAACTTTATTTGGGGTTTTTCAGTTTGTTTTTCAATTGAGTTGTACAGGTTATAGGTCACATTAAAGGTGGAAAAAGTTCTGAAATGATTTATCTTGGTCTCATTTTTTTACATCACAGAAACCTGGCATTTTAACAGGGGTGTGTAGACATTTTATATCCACTGTATATACGTGTGTGTGTGTGTGTGTATTAGAGGGCTGCATTGGGATTCTTTCTTTCTAAAGTTACTTTTTGTAAAGTATATTTGATGCTTTTCTTATTTAACTCAATAATGACTTTAAATGATCTTTTGGGGTGATTTCTCAGCCAAATTTGACATGCAATTAATTAATCGCCACATTATGTAATTAAATAGATTAAAAATGTTGGTAACATTTTACAATAAGGTTCCATTAATTAATGTTAGTTAATGTATTAACTAACCTGAACAAACAATGAACAACACGTGTATTACAGTATTTATTAATCTTTGTTAAGGTTAGTTAATGAAAATACAGTCGTTCACTGTTAGCTCATGTTAATTCACAGTGCATTAACTAATGTTAACAAGCACAATTTTTGATTTTAATAATGCATTAGTAAGTGTTGAAATTAACATTAACTAAGATTAATAAATGTTGTTGATGTATTGTTCATTCATAATTCATGTTAACCTTTTGTTACCAAAATGCTTGACAGCCCTTATACATGCAGTATATACTGTATATAGTTACAGTTTTTTTTTGTTCATGTTTATTTTAAGTAACAAATTTTTTTTAATTGTCATATTTTTTTCGCTATGGTTTTCGTTTTAGTTAACTATTACAACCCTGATCTTTACGGTGTCAGAATAACAGTGCTGTAGGTCATGGCCCTTCAGAGCAGCTGCCATGCAGTTCATGTCCCGATGAGAATTACCGGAGTCATTCCAGTCTCTCTCTCACAGAGGCTCTGGGGAATAAAGGTATTGTGGAGGTTGAGCCCAGCATGCAAGTCTTGACACTGGCGCATCAGTCACGCATTGACTTGCAAACAGTCACTTTAAGAGCTGGAGAGAAGAATTTATCTATTTATCTCAGTGAAAACCCCTGGAGGAGCCAGCAAAGCAGCCTGGGCTACTCATGTGTAACAAATTGCATCCAGCAGCAGCATCTTCGGATAGAAGAGCACGATTCCCCACAGGACGTGCCGAATGAAATCAGCATTCAGCCAGAAGTGAAAGTGACCACAGCCACCTAAATGAAGCATCTTTACTCCAAGGACTCACACGGCTCGAGACTATTTCTTTAAAAGTTTCAAGACGAGTAAACTAGCAGGCTGATAAATCAAGCAGGAGCCGTCAGACGGCCACAGATCTACAACAAAGTGAACTGTTCATACTATAAACATCACTAGTGGATATAGAAGTAATGTAGTCAGCAATCGGGTAATGCGCACAACAGCATTATTTGTACCTAAAACAACAGTGATCATTGCATGGCAGTGCCAAGACTAAAATATTATTTCTCAGATGTTGCAATTTTATAGCTCGGGTGATATGGTAGTTGGATTATGGGGGGGTTACTTTTCATTTGGATGTCACCTTTGTGTCTCCTAAATGAGTCAGTAGTATAAATGAATGTGGATAAATGTTGATGACAAATGTTTAAGTTTAGATCTGATGTCTTTTGAAACTCTTCTCTGCTCAGCAATGGATGCTCTGCAGTGAATGGGTGTCGTCAGAATGAGAGTCCAAACAGCTGATAAAAACATCACAATAATCCACAAGTAATGCACAGCACTCCAGTCCATCAGTTAACATCTGGAGAAGACAAAAGCTGAAACAAATCCAGTATTAAGCTGTTTTTAACCTTAAACTGTTCTGAGTCCAGAATCCATAATAACTCTTCCTCCAGTGAAAAAGTGTTCTGGTCTGAATCAAGAGAGAAATCTGCACAGATCAAGCAGCGTTTAAACAGCTCTAAACACATATGTGGCTGGATTTTGATGTGAGAGACAACAGGAGATAGACTGGAGTAAGTATTATTATGGATAATGGATTTTTTATTTACAGTTAACGTTTATTTTGTTTCAGTTTTAGTTGTTTCAGTTTTAAGTAATAAGGAGGAGATGCATGAGATTACTGAGGTTTCTTTTCATTTCGTCTCAATTTGCTCTCCGTGCCATCTCATTCCAGTCTAAGAAGCAATAATAAAGAGATTAAACGGATCTAGTTGGAGTTGTTTTCCATCCTGTGTCTGAATGGCACTAACTGTCTCTTTGAGCCGGTGTGTGAGAAACAAGAACCCTGTGTGGATGAAAGCTGCTTTTAGACGTGCTGATCTGAATGCAATCTTTCCCACCTCTCTACCTATAAACAGCTAAATGAGTGTCAGAACACTAATTACTCGTGGACCACTGCAGCATTTGAGAGCAGAATAAATTTACCATGCCTATTTACCACGTTCTGTTTGACTGTGTTCAAATAGCTCCGTTGTTTGCAATTGGTTGGATGCAGGATGTTCGATAGGCTTTGAGCGTTAAAGAAGTGTTGTGTAGAAATGCTGAAATGTTCCCAGAGTCCCAGTGCAGGAAGAACAAACGCTGTTCATAACGTTGATCACTAATCACCAAAATCCACATGGTTTACGAGACCGAGGTGCTGCAGCCTCTTCGGCCACCTCTGGGGGCACTGCAGATTCCTCGGCAGTCGCTGGGGGTGCTGCAGCCTCTTCGGCCACCTCTGGGGGCACTGCAGATTCCTCGGCAGTCGCTGGGGGTGCTGCAGCCTCTTCGGCCGTCTCTGGGGGCGCTGCAGCCTCCTCGGCCAGAGGATTCCCCTGACGGGCTAGGAATCTGACGAACCCCTCAAATGACAAGTGATCCAGCCCTCTCATCCTCCACCAGTTGAGGGGCTCCTCAAGGGCGTAATTAAAGAGGTCCTTGAGGGCCGCATGATTAAACCCCAACCCCTCTGCAGCACCGCTGAACTCCAGGGCAAAATTCCTCACGTCAGCCCCCTGTTGACGGAGGGAGCTCAAGGTCTTAAATTGGAGCATGCGCTGGTAGTGGGGCTGGAGAGAGTGGAAGCAGGTGGACGGCACAAGCCCTTCCTCCGCTGAGTCCTCATCTTTGGTCAGTTCGTACTGTCAGGGTTCGGGTAGAGGATGGAGCGAGGACTCAGTACTGCAGAGAATGGGGCTTTTATTAATAATAAAAATAAATAAAACCGCAACAAAAACTACCCCGTGGGGGGAAAACAGACTGGCAAGGCAAGGCAAGGCAAGATCCAGACACGACACGACACATCCAGGGAGAGACGATAACGATCTGACCCAGGACTGCAAACACAAGGAGATAAAATGGAGAGCAAATGAGGAGGGTAACGAGGGACCACATGTGGGGCAAATTAACTAATAATCAGGTAACAAGATAGGAGGGGTCAAGACAATTGACATGAGCACATGGTACACCGAATCAAAGACAAAAAGCCATGTGCTCACACAAAACAAAACACAAGCACATGGCCAGCAAAACAAA
>NW_015505538.1:669940-670665 GCF_001515645.1 Sinocyclocheilus grahami | reverse complement strand
TATTTTATTTTATTTTATTTTATTTTATTTTATTTTATTTTATTTTATTTTATTTTATTTTATTTTATTTTATTTTATTTTATTTTATTTTATTTTATTTTATTTTATTTTATTTTATTTTATTTTATTTTATTTTATTTTATTTTATTTTATTTTATTTTATTTTATTTTATTTTATTTTATTTTATTTTATTTTATTTTATTTTATTTTATTTTATTTTATTTTATTTTATTTTATTTTATTTTATTTTATTTTATTTTATTTTATTTTATTTTATTTTATTTTATTTTATTTTATTTTATTTTATTTTATTTTATTTTATGCTAATCAGCTAAATCTTGAACCTTGTCATCTTTATTTTATTTTTTATATTACTTCATTTTATTATTTTTGTTTTCTTTGATTTCTTCTTTTGTTCCTCTTTTGTCGTTTGGGATAAAAGTGTCTGCTAAATGCATGAATGTAAATGTTTTAATTGAACTGAACTATTTTTTTAATTATATAGTTTTATTTGAATACTCTTGTTTGATTTTATTTACTTTTGATTTTATTTGACTTTTTTATCGCTCCTTTGTAGCTATATAGAAGTATTGTACTTTTTGGCCCATTTTATTTTATTTTTGTTAATCTTTAACGTTGTTATTTTATTTATTTATTTTTTGGCTTTGGTATTTTTATATTTCTTTCTTTCTTTCTTTCTTTTTTATTAAAAAATATTGCTCAA
>NW_015505538.1:668312-669500 GCF_001515645.1 Sinocyclocheilus grahami | reverse complement strand
TTTCTTTCTTTCTTTCTTTCTTTTTTATTAAAAAATATTGCTCAAATATATAGATCACTCTCTGTAAATATTGTAGACCTTTTTGGCCTATACTATGCAGCTAAACCTTGAACACTGACACCAGCATATTACTGGTCTCAAAGTTAACAGGGCATGATTGAAAAGTCACATGACCGTAGTGTTGATTTTATGGGACTTTGAGTAACAGAAAATGTAGTTACTGTAACTAAAAGAACTGTCTTGTTGACTAATCTAGTCCAGGTTTGTTTATGCTGATTAGTGGTGCAGTGGTGCTGGTCACCATCTAAACTTAGTGAACCAAGAAAATCTGGATGGTGAAGCATTGTGTTTGGGATGCTAGCTCTAGCTGTGCAAGTCTAGACAATGTGTGATGATATTTCCAAATGTCAAAATCTGTCAGCTTTATATAAGAGGATCTGAATTGATAGTATAATCTGCGAATGTGTCAGACATAACCAACCCAGATGCTTATCGAGTAGACATCGGTGCGAATAACATATTAGGAAATGTTTATCCGTCAAGCCATGCATTATATCCGGAAACCGTTGTTTCTTTTCAAACGAATAGATAATAGTTGGAGCAGAACAGACAGTAAGAGGTTGATGAGCTGTTCATAGCCTGAGAGGAAGGTTATCTGCTAAAACCACACAGATCTCCAGAAAAATGAAAATCAGAGGAAAGTCTGGTTCTGATGCCCTGGTAAACAGCAATTTCGGCCCTGCTGTAATCAAAGATGTCTGGCACTTCTGATTGGAGAGGGTAGAGAACACAAATACCCCTGTGTTGTGTGTGTGTGACACACTCCCTCACAAACAGAATAAAATACAGTGTGAAATGCTTCCAGTACGGAGCAACGGTCGCATGCTTAAAAGAAAGGCAGGAGGATGGAATGAATGAACCGATGAAAGCCAGAAAGAAAGGAACATCATTTCACAACGACTGGGATGCCATTCAAACCTCACTTTTTTCTTGTCTTATCATCTGCTGCAGCAGGGACACGTTGCATTGTGCTACAGCAGAAAAAAGACTGACAGATAGAATACATTAGAAGCGTGTTAAACAGAGGCTTTCATGAGCGCCGGTCTTTCAGCGTGGTGTGTGTGCGGGCAGAGACATGCATTTACTGCTGGAGAGTACTGATCTTGAAAGACTTGAGTGTGTGTGTGT
>NW_015505538.1:666598-667598 GCF_001515645.1 Sinocyclocheilus grahami | reverse complement strand
ATTTCTTGATATTTTCTTTGAATCCCAACCGCTGTGTTTTGAGTTTGGTCCAAACCCACAAATGAACCATTTGCCTGTTGTCTGTCTATACAAATAAGCACAGTAATTTCATCGTTTGGCCCACAGCACGAGACTCTTCTCACAGTAAATTAATAGCTCACCTTTGTTCATTTGTTGACTCGACGCACTATTACCCAGATCACCTGCATCTTCCTTCATATTTCCATCAGACTGTATTAAAACTTTGTGCACCACCTGCTTGCTTCTATTATGATTCAATCTACTCCTCATCACAATTACTGTCATTGGCGTACTGTGCATCTCTATTCACATAGCCGTTGCTATCAAACCCTTTCAGTCAATGCACAATAGGGATCTTCATACTGGCCTGTGGCTTATCAAGAAGTACAAATGAGAAGTCATTCTCTAAAGGTTTTCCATTCTCATGCCACAAGTGTGTAGTCACAGTTTATTGACCTCCCGGTAAGAAACACAACCCCTTTTCCTATTCACTTGGTCCAGATACCCACAGGATGTTTTATATGTTGAAAGAAAGCTGCGTCATTCAGGCGACTGCGAATGGATGGAGAGTCTTTCATTGATGAATGACCTAATCGCGTCTCAGAGGTGAATAAGATTAAACATGATCCTGAGATGGAAAGATTATTATCTAATGAGAAAAGCATTAATCTGACACTACCCCCAAAGAACTGAAGGACTCGTTTTTGTGATATGAAAACCCTTTCACCCCAAATGTCTTCTTTATTAACGCCAATTGAGATTGTGTCTGGTGCAGCTGCGGCTCTTTGACACTCTTTTTGTGCTGTGAATGTTTGCCGAAGCGCTTAGGTAACCTCTGGTCGGTGTGCTGGTGCTTTCAGATGTACTGATGATTTAACAGCTGTTGATTAAATATTTTGTCATAATTTTGCAGTTAGGGAGAACTTCGTTCTCGCTGTCATAACTCTCAATGATTCATTTTTTCAGACCCAATTTCCCT
>NW_015505538.1:663568-665109 GCF_001515645.1 Sinocyclocheilus grahami | reverse complement strand
ATGTAAAAGCCGAGGCAGACAGAAACTGACAGTTCTGTCAGACTGTATGTTTCCATCGTACTGTATATATTATCATCTGACTGACAGCAAGACGCTTTAAATCAGTAGTCCATGTTCAATCTGATGTCCACGTTTGCAGCTGGATGCAAGAGGTCATGCTCATTCTTCAATGTGAAATGATGATTCAGGAATCCTGGAGTAAGGCTGTAAACTCTTATGGTGCTTTTCTGATATCTTTAGACCTCAAAAGCCTGAGTCGTCTTCATTGTAATGAAAAAGCATCTTGGAAATTCTTTAAAACATCAAATTTTGGGTTCAACAGAAGAAAATCTAATGGGTTGGGAACGATGTGAGAGTAAGTGATGACAGAACTATTTCTTTAACTTAAAATTGTGTTGTGTTATTTATACTATTATAGTATTTATAAATATACTGTAATAATAACATATGATAATTATATATTATGCTATTTTGATTTAAATTTAAATTTTAGTTTAAACTATTTTAAACTTTTAAATATTTCTATTTGGCTTTATTTTTATTTCAGTTTAGCTTTAGTAATGTTAGCACTTCAGCTTGTTTCTAATTCAGTCAGTTGCCAAGGCAAAATTCTCTTTTTTTTTTATTTTTTACATAATTAATTGTTGTTATTATTATTATTATTTTATTTTTTTCACTTAATATTTAGATTTTATTTCAGCATGGACACTAGATTGCCATGAGTTTTCCTGGCAGTGTTATTTTAATATTATTTATACACTATTATAGTATTTATTAATATTTTGAATTACATTATATATAAGTATATTTATTTGAAATAATTTTTATTTTTATATTTTCAGTTTTCAATAGTTTTAATTTAAGTTTGAGAAATTTTGTTTTCTGCTTTTATCATTTGTAGTCATTTTTACAAATATTTATATTTATTTCAAATAATTCTATTTTTTATTTTGTTAAATGTTTTTTATTTAATTTTTCTGTTATTGTTATTGTTATTTGTTATTTCTATTTGGCTTCGATTTATTTTTTATTTCAGTAGTTTTATTCATTTTAATACTTTAAAACTTATTCTAGTTTTATTTCAGTTAATTGCCAAGGCAACATTTCAGTTGTTCATCTAATATTTATGTTTTGCATTTTATTCCAGCTTTATTTCCATTAACAATAATGGTTTTTAATAGTTTTATTTTTCCATTAACAATTACAAACCCGGTCACACACTGTAAAGTTTAAGAAAGCAGAAGTGTCAGATTGGCAGGAAGTGTAGAAGACACAAGCAAGTACTTAATTAGTCCTGATTCTCATGCTGTTGATTAGATTAAGAGAGTTTTCTATGGATATGTGCTCAGTGAAGCGTGTGGTGTTGATTTCTCTGAGGTGGGAAATCGCCCATAGAGAATAAATGACCTGTGAACATGTGGAAGTAATTGACCAGTTTGTGTTTGTAATTGCGATTGCTGTGATCTTTCTGTTTGGTTTGTGCGATTGGCTCAGGATGGAGTGCAGATGCTGGCAGTAAATATATTGTGTGTGTGTATATA
>NW_015505538.1:662369-663558 GCF_001515645.1 Sinocyclocheilus grahami | reverse complement strand
AAAATTTAAGGGGGTCTGAATACTTTCCGTACCCCCTGTATATATTATAAATTCTGACCCTAACTTTTTCTAATCCATATTTCTGACTTTTTAACATTTCTCATTTACATTTTCTTTAACTTGTAATAAGATAATAAAACTAAAACTGGAATAAAATAAAATAATATAATAAAAACAATATATACATAAAAAAGTATTAGTAAAAATGACAAAAACACAAAAAAAATACTAAAATAAAAAATAATTAAAACTATTAATAAAAACATTCAGGGAGTTTTTGATCAGATTTTAATTATCAGACCATAGAAAGTTCTGAACATCTGAATCAAGGATCCGAGCGAACACGTGTAAACGGGAAGCTGTCAGCTCTTATTTAACTGCAGGACGTTGAACTGCATTTGAGAAAGTCAGACAGCATTTCTACATCAAAATGAAATGGAAATTAAATCTGCAATTAGTCATGGGAGGCATATAAATGAGCATATCTTTGAACAAATGAGTTATCTAATAATTGTAGTTGTGGCGAGCGCTGGGAGGCCGGCGTGGAGCCGCTTACGTAATCTCTCATGCTTGAAGCTCCAGTGGAGAATCACAGATGGGTCTTAAACTGTCGGCCCCACTCGTGTCACTCGCACGCTTCACGACTGCCAATCTGCCGCGCTCCATCTTTATTCTGCTCTCATCTCTCTTTCATGTCACAGAGCTCATCCAGAGCAATTGCGAAACGGGCCTTTAAACGCTTTTGATTGAGCGCGCTTTGGATCGGAGAGCGTTCAGAGGAATATTTATTTATTTGGCTGATGGCTGAATGATTTATGGACACTTTTGATGCGTGGCCTTTGTCTCGGCATCAGAATGCATCACAGCAAACACACTCTGCCATGGAAATGGAGGACTTCAGATGCATGTGGAGCTAGAGTGCAATCCTGCAGTTATCATCCGGTCGTTTTGATCTCGCTAGTAGTGCTGCTGAGGAGTAGCTGACTGAAAATAGTGCTGCTAACTTTTTAGCGATCAGTTTACAAGAACAAGGCGCCAATAAAATCAGTCAATCAATCAATAAATAGGATAAGTTATTATTATTATTAAATAATATATATTAAATATATATTGAGTTTGTACATTTTAATTTTATTATTTTATAATTAGTGAGGAGATTATTTATAATTTAATAAATTATATATATATA
>NW_015505538.1:657408-661668 GCF_001515645.1 Sinocyclocheilus grahami | reverse complement strand
TTTTGTAACCTTGGCGAGATCTGTGCCTTGCCACAATTCTGTTTCTGAGCTCTTCAGGCAGTTCCTTTGACTTCATGATTCTCATTTGCTCTGACATGCACTGTGAGCTTTAAGGTCTTATATAGACAGGTGTGTGGCTTTCCTTATCAAGTCCAATCAGTATAATCAAACACAGCTGGACTCAAATGAAGGTGTGGAACCATCTCAAGGATGATCAGAAGAAATGGACAGGACCTGAGTTAAATATATGAGTGTCACAGCAAAGGGTCTGAATACTTAGGACCATGTGATATTTCAGTTTTTCTTTTTTAATAAATCTGCAAAAATGTCAACAATTCTGTGTTTTTCTGTCAATATGGGTTGCTGTGTGTACATTAATGAGGAAAAAAAATTTACTTAAATGATTTAAGCAAATGGCTGCAATATAACAAAGAGTGAAAAATTTAAGGGGGTCTGAATACTTTCCGTACCCCCTGTATATATTATAAATTCTGACCCTAACTTTTTCTAATCAATATTTCTGACTTTTTAACATTTCTCATTTACATTTTCTTTAACTTGTAATAAGATAATAAAACTAAAACTGGAATAAAATAAAATAATATAATAAAAACAATATATACATAAAAAAGTATTAGTAAAAATGACAAAAACACAAAAAAATTACTAAAATAAAAAATAATTAAAACTATTAATAAAAACATTCAGGGAGTTTTTTCATCAGATTTTAATTATCAGACCATAGAAAGTTCTGAACATCTGAATCAAGGATCCGAGCGAACACGTGTAAACAGGAAGCTGTCAGCTCTTATTTAACTGCAGGACGTTGAACTGCATTTGAGAAAGTCAGACAGCATTTCTACATCAAAATGAAATGGAAATTAAATCTGCAATTAGTCATGGGAGGCATATAAATGAGCATATCTTTGAACAAATGAGTTATCTAATAATTGTAGTTGTGGCGAGCGCTGGGAGGCCGGCGTGGAGCCGCTTACGTAATCTCTCATGCTTGAAGCTCCAGTGGAGAATCACAGATGGGTCTTAAACTGTCGGCCCCACTCGTGTCACTCGCACGCTTCACGACTGCCAATCTGCCGCGCTCCATCTTTATTCTGCTCTCATCTCTCTTTCATGTCACAGAGCTCATCCAGAGCAATTGCGAAACGGGCCTTTAAACGCTTTTGATTGAGCGCGCTTTGGATCGGAGAGCGTTCAGAGGAATATTTATTTATTTGGCTGATGGCTGAATGATTTATGGACACTTTTGATGCGTGGCCTTTGTCTCGGCATCAGAATGCATCACAGCAAACACACTCTGCCATGGAAATGGAGGACTTCAGATGCATGTGGAGCTAGAGTGCAATCCTGCAGTTATCATCCGGTCGTTTTGATCTCGCTAGTAGTGTTGAGGAGTAAATGACTAGAAATAGTAGTTCTACTAACTTAACTTTGTTTTTGAGTATGGTGACCGTAGATCAGTCTATAAGTACAAGGCACACATATATGTATGTATATATATATATAGAGCGAGAGAGAGAGAGAGTGTGTGTGTGTGTGTTTATTAATAAGTTATTAATAATAAGTTAATTATTAAGTTGTTAATTAATAAGTTATTATTTATTAATAATTTATAAATATCTATATTTTGTACATTATACGATGTTATTAGTTTTATTACACATAAGTAATATTTATATTAATATATATATACTGTTACGGAGCCGATGAGACGAGAGGCGTGCGGATCCATATGCACAGCTTTTATTCTAGAACAAAGTCAAAACAAGCAAGGGTCAGATAATGGCGTATATTGAGGGCAAAACACAAGAGTAGTCCAGTGAGCAGGCGTGGTCGATCTCCGGCGAACAATGTCCAAACAGGGTATTCCAAAGGGTTAATACGAAACACAGGCTATGGTCCAGGCGAGGGGCAAACAGTATTCGAACAGACAAGACAAGCGAAAATCAGGAAACAGGCAAACAGGAAACTAGACGAGACTAGACTAGACAACTAGAACTAAACCTAGGAATGAGAACCGGCTCTGTAAAGTAGCTATCGACTAGGGTAGAGATATGCGCTTACAATACTCGGCAGTGAGAAAGAGGAAGTCCGTAGCTTATGTAGCATGTCTGATTGGATTTAGCTGTGTGTAATCAGTGCCTTCAGCTGTGTATGTGTAATCAGTGCAATGGATGATGGGAACTGTAGTCCGGGGTGAAGTGCAACAGTTAGTGTGGTGCAAGAGTCCATAGTAGTGAGCGGGTGATCTCTGGTGGTGAGCGAACGGAAGTGCATGGACAGGATTTGTGACATATACATTATATATTAATATATATTAATAACAATAACTTATCCTATATAAAGTATAAACTATTATATAGGATGTTATTTTTTTTAATTGTATATATATATATTAATTAATTAATTTATAATTATTTTTCATTTATACTCTTTATATTTAATCAAAAGGTATTAATTATACAGACATGTAATATTTTATTATGTAATGTTATTGTATAATATGTGTGTGTGTGTGTGTGTGTGTGTGTGTGTATATATATATATATATATATATATATATATTCACATATTCTATAACGCTAACTTAAACATCTTAATTTTTATTATACTTATATAAACATTCACACACTCATGTATTATTATTTTTTATATTAATGAACACTAACATATATAATGTCATGTAATATAATTATAACATATATAATGTAACATTATATATAGCAATTTTTATAATATATTAGCAATAATAATAATATATACATATATATTCCCTCTAACACTAGTGTTCTCTATCCTTTTTCTATCGACTTGTTTTCTTAAAAAATAATAACAACTTGACTCTCTAACACTAGCTTTATCTATTCTGGCTCTTTTCTATCTACCTTTTATTCTGTTTATTTATAAAAAATAAAAAAAAAAGTGCTATGTGTAGTGCGTTAGACTAACTGGGACTTGTCACAACACTTATATATTGTTGCTGTTTTGTTGTTTTGATTGCCTCTATTACCCTTATTTGTAGGTCGCTTTGGATAAAAAAAAATGTAAAATTGATTTTTGGATTGAAAGCAAACAACAGTATATGAAAATAGAGCTAGTATTAAAAACACTTGATAGTGTTTTCTAGTTTAGTCTCTTTAGTGTAATTTTCTCTCTCTTGTTTTGACAGTCACCCTAACTGAGATCATATTTGGTTTTCATAAAATTATAAAATATATAGTGTTTAGATAAATCACGTATTTCAAAATACTATCAATGTAGTTTAATTTTGTCCGTAACTTTTCGAAATGTTATTGAACTACAAGTAGTGTCCCATCATTGCTTGCTGTTTCCAATCTAAAGAAGTGTAGATTAATATTAGGTCACCGATAGTAAACAGCCCCATCCAAACCGTCCTGAGAACAGAAGTGCTGCTCATAAATATTCATGTGTGTCTTCACTGTCACTCTGTCAGTGTGTCATGCATTGCAGTGCAGTCCGTGATGTCTGTGCTTTCTGTTCTCCTGCGTCTCACATCACGACGGCTGCTTGGTGTTTCCCTGCAGGACGGCCCGGCGAGAGACACTCTTCAGGGTAATGGGTATTTACATGTGGGAATAAATAGTTTGCTCAAAGCAGATTAGTGCTCGGAAACAGGTGTCACATCAGACAAGTGGAGCGGCGCTGTGGAAATAGCCGTTTGTCGTGTGAAAAGAGCGGTTCTGCCAGGGACGAGAGGGAAGAGGAAATTGGCTTTGAGAGAGGAAATTAAATCAAATCAAGGGAAGATACCCCGAGGTGCTTCAACACACATTAAAAGTCACAATACACGTTTTTAACACAGCCGATTGTGAATATTTGGAAAGACTGAAATGTCCTTTTTTAATAAGGTGAACGCCGCTGTTATTGAACTGAGATTCAGTTCACTCATGCTGGATATTTTAGGAAAGTCATTATTATAGTTTGTCACGGTTGTGAGGCCGACTGCACGTTTTATCTCTTGCAGGAATAAAATACGACTGCAAACGAGATCTTTACAGATTCTCCTGTGGTGCTAGAGATGGAGAGGCACTAAGCTGTTCTGGCTGTGTCCACGTTGAAATGCCACCTAAATAAATTAGTTTTCTGTTAATACATTTCATCATATTTAATAAGTTAACTTTTGTGTTTCAGGGTAAAAAAACAACACACAATTTCCAAGAATGCATCAGTAAAAAAAAAAAAAAAAAAAAATTTTTGGGAGACTTAAAAAAAAAAAAAAAT
>NW_015505538.1:649778-653162 GCF_001515645.1 Sinocyclocheilus grahami | reverse complement strand
TATATATATATATATTCACATATTCTATAACGCTAACTTAAACATCTTAATTTTTATTATACTTATATAAACATTCACACACTCATGTATTATTATTTTTTATATTAATGAACACTAACATATATAATGTCATGTAATATAATTATAACATATATAATGTAACATTATATATAGCAATTTTTATAATATATTAGCAATAATAATAATATATACATATATATTCCCTCTAACACTAGTGTTCTCTATCCTTTTTCTATCGACTTGTTTTCTTAAAAAATAATAACAACTTGACTCTCTAACACTAGCTTTATCTATTCTGGCTCTTTTCTATCTACCTTTTATTCTGTTTATTTATAAAAAATTTAAAAAAAAGTGCTATGTGTAGTGCGTTAGACTAACTGGAACTTGTCACAACACTTATATATTGTTGCTGTTTTGTTGTTTTGATTGCCTCTATTACCCTTATTTGTAGGTCGCTTTGGATACAAAAAAATGTAAAATTGATTTTTGGATTGAAAGCAAACAACAGTATATGAAAATAGAGCTAGTATTAAAAACACTTGATAGTGTTTTCTAGTTTAGTCTCTTTAGTGTAATTTTCTCTCTCTTGTTTTGACAGTCACCCTAACTGAGATCATATTTGGTTTTCATAAAATTATAAAATATATAGTGTTTAGATAAATCACGTATTTCAAAATACTATCAATGTAGTTTCATTTTGTCCGTAACTTTTCAAAATGTTATTGAACTACAAGTAGTGTCCCATCATTGCTTGCTGTTTCCAATCTAAAGAAGTGTAGATTAATATTAGGTCACCGATAGTAAACAGCCCCATCCAAACCGTCCTGAGAACAGAAGTGCTGCTCATAAATATTCATGTGTGTCTTCACTGTCACTCTGTCAGTGTGTCATGCATTGCAGTGCAGTCCGTGATGTCTGTGCTTTCTGTTCTCCTGCGTCTCACATCACGACGGCTGCTTGGTGTTTCCCTGCAGGACGGCCCGGCGAGAGACACTCTTCAGGGTAATGGGTATTTACATGTGGGAATAAATAGTTTGCTCAAAGCAGATTAGTGCTCGGAAACAGGTGTCACATCAGACAAGTGGAGCGGCGCTGTGGAAATAGCCGTTTTCTCACGTGAAAAGAGCGGTTCTGCCAGGGACGAGAGGGAAGAGGAAATTGGCTTTGAGAGAGGAAATTAAATCAAATCAAGGGAAGAGACCCCGAGGTGCTTCAACACACATTAAAAGTCACAATACACGTTTTTAACACAGCCGATTGTGAATATTTGGAAAGACTGAAATGTCCTTTTTTAATAAGGTGAACGCCGCTGTTATTGAACTGAGATTCAGTTCACTCATGCTGGATATTTTAGGAAAGTCATTATTATAGTTTGTCACGGTTGTGAGGCCGACTGCACGTTTTATCTCTTGCAGGAATAAAATACGACTGCAAACGAGATCTTTACAGATTCTCCTGTGGTGCTAGAGATGGAGAGGCACTAAGCTGTTCTGGCTGTGTCCACGTTGAAATGCCACCTAAATAAATTAGTTTTCTGTTAATACATTTCATCATATTTAATAAGTTAACTTTTGTGTTTCAGGGTAAAAAAACAACACACAATTTCCAAGAATGCATCAGTAAAAAAAAAAAAAAAAAAAATTTTTTTGGTCAAGTTAAAATAAAACACAAATTTTAGATGAAAAACTTAAGCAAATAACTGAAATACGTTGAAGTACCACAAATTACTAAGACTAAAATAAAAATCAATTAAACCTAAAAAGAAAAAAAAAAAGACAAAAGCACAAAAAATTAATTAAAAAAATACATAAATTAAACCTAATTATAAATATATGAAAAACCTAAAACAAAATGTCTAAAGCAGTATAAGAAAACTAAAACTAAAATTAAATAAATTAAATAAAAAAAACAAAAAAGATGACAAAAGCATATAAGATTACTATTAAAAATTATTTGAAAACCCTAACACAAAAGCATAAAATTACTAAAACTAAAATAAAAATAAATTAAACCTAAATATAAATATAAAAAAATCTAACAAAAAAATTACAAAAGCACATGAGATTACTAATTTCTAAGCACATAGACACATACAATTGTTAGAATTTCACTAAAATTAAAATTAAAACTCAGAATATATATAAATTAAAAAATATAAAACATAAATATTAAGAAATACAATAATAATACTAATAATGCTAAAAGTAAAAAACACTGAAATGCTTCACCTGTGTTGAATTTCTTCTAAATGCAATTCAGTAAATTCCTCTTCCTGTCATTCCAGTTCAAACCACAATTCTACTTCCTGTGTGTTGTGGCCAATCCAATTCAAATTGTAACTGAATTAAAATTAACATTTAAAATTAAAATTGTGGACTGTTCTCTGGGACCACTTATAATGTTATCAATATTTTTACATCAAAAAAATGTCCCCCTCATCAGAACGCTCTGTTTGGATAGTGTGGCGGATAAAAGAATGGGAAGTAAACGCTCACTGCTGTGTTTGGCTAACAGTTGTGTATGTTTGACAGCCTTCATCCTTCATAGATGGACAGTGAATCCACGTGATTGAATCAACTTATTTGGATATGAAAGAATCAAGTTATTTGGACATGTTTAATTTTAATTTTGAAAGTTTACTCAATTTGGTTTAGTTCATCCTACATTAAGTATTTGAGCAGAGATAACATGTTTCTAACGTGTTGAACCACTGTCCATGATTGAGTCATGTTCAGACAGAGTGTATTTAATAGACGTGCAGAATTATTATGTCAAGCTAATTATATTTTGCTATAGATACGGTATGATGTTAAGGTGTTGGCAGTCTAAAAATGGTACTGATTACATCCCTTGCACACCCACTGGAGTTACCTACTTTCTCATCTTGCTTGAAAAAAATTTGTAAAATACCACTGGTACAAAGCAATGATGACAGAACAGGAGGGCATTCTTAAGTATTTATTGAAATACATTTACTTCACAAATATTCTTCTGCATAAAACAAAATAAAACAGAAAACATTAAAACGATCAAACAGAGTGGATCGTTTTTATGTAAAAAGTAAACTTTTCCTCAAAACTCAACAGCACATTCTGTGCTTTGAGAAGTTAGTGTACTCTAAACAAGGGCATAAATTGCAACAAAAAAAAACAGCAGCAGTGCACTGACTCTAGACTTGGTTGGCATCACCACTCCGTTGCATCTTTATCATTTGGTTTCTGCGTAGACCTGCGTTTGCCTCTCTCATTATTTACAATACATGTGCGAATGAATGGGTGGAGCTAAACAGGCGGCGATGTAGAATCGGTGGGCGGGGCTAAACAGGCAGCGATGTAGAATCGGTGGGCGGGGCTAAACAGGCAG
>NW_015505538.1:644615-649649 GCF_001515645.1 Sinocyclocheilus grahami | reverse complement strand
AACAGGCAGCAACGTAGAATCGGTGGGCGGGGCTAAACAGGCAGTGATGTAGAATCGGTGGGCGGGGCTAAGGAGAAAGTTGTGAGTTCTAAAACTTATAGGATGTTTTTGTAGTGCAATGACCTCTTATCTGTCAAAAGATAGGGTTAGGGTTTAATTCAATCCTAACCCTGAATTTAAAAAAAAATCAGTTCGTTTTAAACTTTAAATAATCGACTCCTTTCCAAATCTTAGTTTTACGTAAACCTGCTTGTTCATGTCAGATATGAGAATGTGTTTATATGATACAGAGTTTAGATAACATTTCACACATAGTCCTCTAGAGCTGATAAATGTAACGCATAACAAGATAGTAATGACCTCTGGCCCGACCGCTCAAGTGCCTGAATGACGATGCAGAAACAGTAATTTCAAGCATGCACTCGAGCTTTTGAGCCATTTCAAGGTAAAATCAGCTCTTGGAGGTTTTGCTGCATTCATGTTGAGTTTAATATCTGACCTTGAGAATGAAAATGCTTGTGTGTGAATGTCGTAGCATCATTTGAATTGGCACAAATTGCTACAATATTTCAGCACTGAGCTTGAGGCATGTGTGCCAGTGCGTTTATCCATTTGTTAACAAAGCAATAGCCAAAAACTCCAGAGTTTCCATTGAAATCCACTCAAAGGCCTCAGAATATTGAGCTTCACTGTTTGAAGCGCATAAATCCACCTAGAGGAAGAAATCTGCAGCTCGTTCACGACTCAACATAAAGGTAATGGCCTTTCCCAGCATGCACTGGCTGTGTACGGGACGGCTGACAGTAGCTACAGGTCTGGCCCTTATCTGACATTGATGAATGACCAGTGCAATGATCCAATGCCATTTTTCTCTTGCGTTAAGCTCTGTCAAGCTGCAGTTATTGAGTTCAGTCCAAAGCTGTTTTTGTCTCCATCATTCTCCCGCTGTGATGTCCGTTCCTCCCTCAGCTTATGCGTGTGTTTGGGATCCAAAAACCCACTGGAAATCTGCTGATATTGTTTTCACTTAGGCCCAATCCCAATTCTACCCCTTAGCCCTTCCCCTTTCCCCTACCCCTCTGTTTCGCATGTTCACGTGACGGGGTAGGGGTGTCTCGATTCTCTTTTGGTTGGAGGGGTAGGGGAAGGGCCAGATAGCTCTTCAAACTAAGATTTTTCGGGACCATACTTCAAACGAAGGGGTATGAATTATCTCAGCGTAAACCGGCTTCAGGGGCAACATGGCTGCCCGAGCGCACAAAAAGACACATAAATGTAAGCATTTTTGGCATTAATAAAGATTTTAACGAAAAGTAATAATTTGTTTTATGTTACATTCAATCGTGAGTTCGTACGTTTACGGTCATGTTACTCAAAGAAATGTTTGCAAAAAATCTTATGAATCATAACTATCGAAATGATGACAAAAAAAGTAAAAAAGACTAATAATTGACTTATCTCATAATTTCGACTTTTTATTTCATAGTTATGATTTAGTATGTCATCATTTTTACTCTCTGTCTCTCTTGACTTTTATCTCAATTTCAACTTTATCTCATAATTGACTTATGTCATGACTTATCTCAAGTTTAACATTTTATCTCATAATTCTGACTTTTCATTTCAACTTTAATCTCATAATTCTGATTTAGTATGTCATAACTATGACTTTCTATCTCTATATAATTATGATTTAGTACGTCATAATGTCCTGATTTTTTTCCATCTCATAATTATGACTTTTTTGGTCATTTATCTCATAACAGTTGTTTTCATAACTTAGGATTTAAAAAAGCATGATTTGTTTATTACGTTACAGAAATTGACACATAACTATGTAATGTCATAGCTTTGACTTATCTCATAATTCAAATTTTTGTCAATCATACATTTGATTTATCTAATAATTGACTTGATGTCATATTTGACTTATGTCATATTTATGACTTTTTAATCTAAATTTCAACTTTATCTCATAATTATGACCTATTATCTCATAGTTATGACTGTTTATGTCACATGACTTTGCAATTTCCACGTTTTATCTCATAATTATGACTTCAGGTCACGACTTATCTCAGTTTGACTTATTATATCATAATTATGATTTCTGTCTCATAGTTAAACTTTCGTATGTCATAATGTTGACTTTCTATCTCTTAATTATGACTCTCTACTATGTCATAATTATGGTTTACAAGAGAATGATATTTTTCTTAAGTGGCAGAAAATGGGCTTTTAAAAGCTGTAGCTGTGAAATGTGTGTTACTTTTGCAGTTTCTGGTTAATTGGACGCTTGGTTGTATTCGTTGAGCTTTAAGAACCTTTTGAACCAGCGCACAGCTCAATACACACACACACACACACACACACACACACACACAGAGATCCGTCTAAAATAGTCTCAGTATTCAAAACAAACCATCTATTTTCTCCCCATCCTCATCTGGATTCACAAGCACACAGTTATTCGAGGGTCTTTGGTCCAAATAATTCTGTCATTAGTTTGTGTTTGTGTTTCTTCAGCGTAACGGCGCACAGAGTTCCTCTGAGGTTTTGTGGAGAGGTATCGGCTGCTATATTCCTCCTGAGAGACAATGAGTGATTTAGTTTCTCATCGCTGGCCTGGTGGCATCTGCTGCATGTCAATCACACAGGAGGTTTATCTGGACACACATCACAGGACGTGATGACAATATAGTCGGGTGGTTTCTCATGGATTTCATGTGTTTTGTGTGTGTGTGTGTATGGTGGTCTTTCTCTAGGTTCTTCAGATCCGTGTTTTGGTTTCCGGGTTATTTAAAGCACCAGAACTTCGATAGTTTGCTATATAACTTGAGACTAAATAAGCTATTTTTGTGAGTTGAATTGTTAGATTTTAAATACCTTCTTTCTTGCGTTGAACACAAAAGGAGATGCTTAGCAGAATGTCCAAGATGCTCTTTTCTATATTATGAAAGTATATAGTGACCAGGAACTGTCAAGCTTCAAAAATGGCCAAAAAGCACCATGAAAAATTTGTAAATCCAATGCATATACACTGTAAAACTTAAAAAATTTTTTTGTTGTTGTAAATAAAGAAAATACAATTTCATTGATTTTACAGTGGTTTAATTCAGTATTACTTGCCATTGCTTTGTAATTATTTGTGAAGTTCACTAGCAGTTTCTTAGTGAACATAGTTTCAAAGTAAATCCTACACCACGTTTTTTTTTCATTGCATTATTTCCAACGTCATATGATGCTTTGTGTGAAGTAACAACTTAAATTTTAAGTTGCTATGTGCTGAAAATCTTCCCCACCGTGGCTTAAATCTGAATATTCAGACTTGAAACATCAAGATGCATTGTGTAAGTAAGATTTGAGAAGTGAATAACAACTTAGATTTGGGTCTGTTCCATTCAAAAAACTTATGACTCATATGAACTATTTTTATGGGTTTCTTCGACTTGACAATTGTTGTACTGTACATTTATAGGGTGCAAAAACTTTTGCTTCTAATTAGAGCGACTAAAAATGCAACCATAATCTGGAGATTATCAGATACATTCATGCCGCAGTGACTGCTGCTTGAGTTCATTTAATAGCAACAAAATATTTTACTGTAAATTGAAGATGTCAAATAAGACTTATGGCTTATGAACCCATCATATAGTGTGTTTTCAATTAAGGGTGCTGTTAAAAGTGTGTGTAATCGGATAGACTCAGAATTCAAAAGATGTGCGAAATACACACACACACACACACACACACACACACACACAGAGATCCGTCTAAAATAGTCTCAGTATTCAAAACAAACCATCTATTTTCTCCCCATCCTCATCTGGATTCACAAGCACACAGTTATTCGAGGGTCTTTGGTCCAAATAATTCTGTCATTAGTTTGTGTTTGTGTTTCTTCAGCGTAACGGCGCACAGAGTTCCTCTGAGGTTTTGTGGAGAGGTATCGGCTGCTATATTCCTCCTGAGAGACAATGAGTGATTTAGTTTCTCATCGCTGGCCTGGTGGCATCTGCTGCATGTCAATCACACAGGAGGTTTATCTGGACACACATCACAGGACGTGATGACAATATAGTCGGGTGGTTTCTCATGGATTTCATGTGTTTTGTGTGTGTGTGTGTATGGTGGTCTTTCTCTCTCTCTCTCTCTCTCTCTCTCTCTCTATACACACACATACGCACTCACGTTACATGTTTATATTTATATATATATTTATATTTATATTCTTCAGGCATCTTGGAGATGTTGCCACAGTTCTTCTGGATTTAGTCTGTCTGGGTTTTTTCTGATTCTTCATGTCATTCACGGACTGGATGATGGTGAGATCAGATCTCTGTGTGCAGCACTGGCTGTTGTCAGACTCTTTGTGCATACAAAAATCTCACTGGATTATTACAATGAATTAAAAGTAATGTTTGGAAATGTAAACTGATATTTCCGACGGACACACTACAGCAAAAGATATAAATAACTGACTTAAAACCATTTTTTGTTGGTTTTATATATATATATATATATATATGTATATATACTATTTGTTATTTTTAATATTTTTCTTTTAATTTTTATTCTGTTTATTAATTTAAGTTATTTTTTATTTATATATTTATGTTTTATACACACACACTGTATTTAAAAGTTTTTTTTATTTTTGCATAATTTTAAGATAATTTGTATTAAAATATAAAATGTATATTTACATATCACTGCATGAGACATTTTTGGGAAAAAATTTATATATAGACAAAAAAATTATATTATTTTTGAGAGAGAGAGAGAGAGAGAGAGAGAGAGAGAGAGGGATACACATAACTATTTTACTCAGTTTTACTTTTTTAACTTTTAATTCAAATTGGAATTTCAAAATCATATGTAAGTTCTCATTGGCGCTTATGGTTTGAATATTAAAGTGATGTCTGACAGCATTGCTGATTCTCCTGATGAGATTGAATTAAAGCCACAGCAGGTTTGTGTGTGTGTGTGTGTGTGTGTGTGTGTGTGTGTGTGTGTGTGTGTGTGTGTGTGTGT
>NW_015505538.1:600004-644457 GCF_001515645.1 Sinocyclocheilus grahami | reverse complement strand
GTGGGGGTGTGTGTGTGGGTGTGTGTGTGGGTGGGTGTGTGTGTGTGTGTGTGTGTGTGTGTGTGTGTGTGTGTGTGTGTGTGTGTGAGAGTGTGTGCGTATGTGTGTGTGTGTCTACGAGAGTGTGTGTGTGTGTTTCATGCAAACTGTATTCAGATGTTTTCGGCAGCAGGATATCGTGAAAGAGCCACTGAGAGCAGAGTACATACACACACACACACAGAGAGAGAGAGAGAGAGACTCGCGCTGAGGAGAGTCCGGCAGTCAGTCTCGTTCCAGCATCAGTCGCGCATCATGGATCTGCGGCGCTCACACACTGCTGGAATGATTTTACCGCTCTATCTCATCTTTTACTTAATCACAGACTCCGTCAGCAAAGGTGAGTATCACGTTATTCATATTATTTGCAGTAATCTGAGGCGAAAAACGACTTTTTGTTGTTGCATTTGTGTCCGCGCGAGATCCGCTGACTGGAATAACGGCAGTAAGTTGCGGAGGAACTTTGCTTTGTGCCAACCGGATATTAAACGATTAATTTGGGCTATTTGATGTCGTTTCATGATGTTAGTTAATGTAGTTTATTATGTTATGTTTGGATGATGTATTAATATGTAATATGGCAGTTTGAGAGGGTAATTATTAATCCAACAGATAATGTGAAGGTGTTTTACGCATCGAAGGGGTTTGTGTGTAGGTTTTACGCATCGAGTTTATAGGATCCGGAATATTTGTTGTGTGCTTATTTATTTCAAATAGTGTCAAAATGAGCAGTTTTGTCTTGATTTAAGTGTCTATTACTATAGTGCACACAAACTCGTGTATTTCAAAGAGTCGGATGCGCGGCGCAACACTTGCACTGTTTCATGTCGCGTTTGTGTCAAATAGTGGATTAATTATCATCACAATCACGACTGTCAACTTATTCATAATAATATTTCATAATAATATCGATATTATGTACAGTAGGCTATTTAAGTAAGTCTATTAAGATATTAACAAAGCGTTTAAAAACATATAAATAATTAATGCGCAGGAGTTCAGGTGCTTAATTAAAGGTATCATGTGTCTTGTTTGATACACCGGGCGCGTGCGGCTCTTTGTGACGCCACAAAACGCTAACGCGACGCTCCTTCAGCTGACGCGCGACGCACTGCAGATCTACTATAGCTACTGAATTGTCTCCTCCAGTCTGAAATAAAATACTTCCCTGCTGAGAAAACCATAAAAACAAGCCTAGGATAGTTTTCCGCTCAGGTTGGTCTGGTTTGCTGGTTTTGAAGGGGTTTTGGGCGGTTTTTAGTTGTATGTAAGACTTGCTTGCCAACCATCTGAATAGCAGCTTGGCCAAATGTGCAAAATTGTTCCCCTGTTTTACGAAAGTCACCTTTTAAACTAGAGTTCAAAATAAAGAATGGACTTTTTTTGGGTGTCTGGACCTTTTATTAAGTGTCACTTTATCACATTGTGCTTGTATCTGGTATGAGACGGGAATGATTGACATGATTGACTGTCTTTCTGATTGACAGGTGAAGTGACCAATCACAGTCTTGTATTTGTGTTGAGGGGCGGATTTATCTGAACCACACATTTTTGGTTTTCTCAGAAGCAGAAATCATCATAGCTGGGTAAACTAGTGGTTAACGGAAACAACAAATATAAATTTCATCTAATGGCAAAAGAAAAAAATCCATGATAGCATTTCTATGACTTTACAAAATAAATAAAAAAGTATGGAAAGATTGATTACGTTGGTTAAAATAGAAAAATATATCAAATTTGCCATCACTTTCAGCCGTTGTATTAGAAACAATCATACAGCAGCATTAACTAGTTTTCTGAAATTTAATGCCAATGTAATTTAATACAAAATATAGTGTTGTAAATGTGCATTACATGACTTTATAAATAATGAAAATAAAAGAAAACCTGCTAGATATATCATCACAGTCTGTGAAAAGTGTCCATAATCGGTGTAGAAAATCATTCAAATAAGTGCACAGTAATGTCACTTTGTGTAAAAAAAGGTCAATAAAATGAGCAGAAATGTGTGTAAACAGTATTTCTGATTATCCAAAATGCACGTACTGTCTTCCAATGGATATCTAGTTAACCTGTCAGTCTTTGGCAGATCCAGTGTCTAGTTCTTTCTCAGAACTGCATCAAACTGGTTCTTGTTAATCATGATTTGGTTTCTAGGTGAACTGGTATGTCTCTAAACCTGTATGAGATGCATAAAGTCAATCAGTCATGTTTGGCTGCATGTTTGCATCAGGCGGTCAGTGAAGGGACTATTACTGAAGTGACTGACTTCAGCGTTTCCAGTGCAGACGGCATTTATTTAGAGGCTTTCATCTGTATTCGGTCACGGATGTTGAATCTGGAATGGAGGAATACATCAGAATGAGCTGTACTAGAGTGGATCATGGGGCATTACACTGATGCAGGCTAATGCAGAGTGACGGCCGCCACCATAAACGGAAGACGACAGTGACGCCACGCTCTGAGCTCGTGGGTGTTGGTAATAAGATGTGTTGTAATTGAAACAGATGGTTATGAACTTTGTAAACCCCTGGCTCTCCGCAGCACGCAGCACTCCAGGATACAATATCTGAGGTGATGGATGCTGAATTCTGCTCTTCTGTCTGCACGGATTGAGGATGCATCAGAAATGAGCGCGCGCTGGTGGCCAGACATACCTTACGCTCAAGTGCTGTGGCGTATTATGGTACAGTGATGATATTTCCACTCCAAGATATCATGGTATCCAAAAAACATGGTATTTCCGCGGTGCATTTTTTTGTTGGTGATATAGATTTGACTTTTTTTTTCTTTTTCGAAGAACAAACTGTGTCGCTAAAGTCATTCTTAAAGTGATCTGATTATTAGAATAATTTTATCATGCTGCTTTGTGGTTGCTAGGGTGTTCTGGGTGGTTGCTAGGGTGAGTCCCACTTCAAGTTTCTGTGACTTTCCTTGTTCAATGTGTGTGTGTGTCGGGGTTTTTTCCACTTGTTTATCATCCAGCTGGTGAAAATTGTGCATCTGATATATATATACATATATATATATACTGTATAAGAGAAAGAGTCTGAACACAGAATCCGTATATAAATAAATGTTTTTTTTTACTAATCTTCCAATTCCATACAGTTTTGATTGCATTCTTTTTACATTTTCAAAAGTCAAAATAATATTTGTCTTATGAAAAAATGCATTTGACAATTCAATGATTGGCATGTAGACAGTGCTGTTCCATTTAAGCATTTGGTTGGAATTTAGTTTATATAAAATAACAGGATGAAAACTTTAATTGTATTAATTATTATTATAGTTTTATTGATTATTTTAAGAAACTGTAATGTCATGGTGTTGCTAAGATGTTCTAATTGTTTTTAGCATGTTGCTATGTGGTTGCTATGGGTGTTCTGGGTGAGACTGGTATGAGACTGATATATGTAGAGTTTGTTCACAGAATCAGTATAACCGTATACATAGCAATTTTACACTTATGTCTTCAAATGTATTACAGTTTTCACTGCATTCCATTTACATTCCATTAATTTCCAAAGTCTCAATAGGCCTATTTTTTGCTTTTTCTTATAGTTCTTTTTGATTTGCATGTAGATGATGTGGTTATGTGGATACATTTTTTTTAAAGCAGGAATTTATTTTATATAAAATAACAGGTTGATAATCGAATGTTTTTTTTTAGGTGTTTTGATTTATGTTTATATATTAAATGAATTTATTTGTTAAAAAACTGTGATGCTAGGGTCATTGCCAGGGTGTTGCCAAGGCATTTTTTGTAGCATGCTGCTTTCCGTACCCACTGTATATATATATATATATATATATATATAAGAGAAAGAGTCTGAACACAGAATCCGTATAAAAATAAATAAATATTTATAAATTATAAATATTTTTTTTTACTAATCTTCCAATTCCATACAGTTTTCATTGCATTCTTTTTACATTTTCAAAAGTCAAAATAATATTTTTCTTATGAAAAAATGCTTTTGACAATTCAATGATTGGCATGTAGACAGTGCTGTTCCATTTAAGCATTTGGTTGGAATTTAGTTTATATAAAATAACAGGATGAAAACTTTAATTGTATTAATTATTATTATAGTTTTATTGATTATTTTAAGTAACTGTAATGTCATGGTGTTGCTAAGATGTTCTAATTGTTTTTAGCATGTTGCTATGTGGTTGCTATGGGTGTTCTGGGTGAGACTGGTATGAGACTGATATATGTAGAGTTTGTTCACAGAATCAGTATAACTATATACATAGCAATTTTACACTTATGTCTTCAAATGTATTACAGTTTTCACTGCATTCCATTTACATTCCATTAATTTCCAAAGTCTCAATAGGCCTATTTTTTGCTTTTTCTTATAGTTCTTTTTGATTTGCATGTAGATGATGTGGTTATGTGGATAAATTTTTTTTAAAGCAGGAATTTATTTTATATAAAATAACAGGTTGATAATCGAATGGTGTTTTAGTTTCTTAGTTCTCAGAAAGTGTTTTTTTTTTGTTGTTGTTAAGAACTCAAGAATAAATGCTCTTTTCGAGGCTTAAAACGGTTATTGTGCTTCATCAGGCTGTAAAACACGTTTTGATCCTTTGTTTAATAGTGTATAAGCTCTCATATGGTGTGACAGTATTTCTTTTTTGACGCTTGGCCTTTGTTTACCTATCTGTAATAGTAATAGGCCCAGAAATGTGACTGTTACTAATACAGATGACAAATACAGTGGTCAATGAATTAACAGAGTAGTGCAGCAGCAGTTTTTTCACATTAAGCCCAGGCTGTTCATTCTGCCAAGGCAATTATATTCAGCACCGAAGCAGACTGGTGAGATCCGGGGCCGGTTTGTTGGCTCAAAATCGGCCTGACAATCACGTCTAAACACTCAGTGTCTGCACTGAGCATATCAGGAGGGTTTCCCTATCTGATCTCAGGTCAGAAAGACTGACATCCCCTACTATGTTATCTTTACTTCCAGGTCGTTTATCATTGCTGAAAGCTGGTCCGGATGCATTGAAGTGTTCAATTTAATCATGACTGTGTGGCTGCTAACTCTTGGTGGTGTCGTGCGCTTTATGATAAAACTGAGTTGCCACCAGAGTGTGGCGGAAGCTTAGTCATAATTGTGAAGTATGTCGCTGTGTCTTGCTAAAAACGGCCAGCAGAATCAATTAAAGAGCAGGAAGAAAGGAGATGGCAAGCGAAGGATCTAGTTTGGCTGGATTTCAGCTCCTTGGGAAGTGGGTCATGCTGAAGAATGATAACATGAGGGATAAACCTCGTCCTTAAAGGTGAAATGTACACATTTCTAATGTTTAAATAGTTGCCAACAATATATAAAATTATACGATAATTGACTATTGAGCGTTAGTTTTAAGAGAACCCATAAAGATCTACCCATTAATAGAACATTCATTCAAAGTTATCTGGTCTTTAAAGGGATAGTTCACCCCAAAATGAAAATTACCCCATGATTTACTCACCCTCAAGCCATCCTAGGTGTATATGACTTCCTTCTTTCAGACAAATCCAATTGGAGTTATATTAAAAAATGTCCAAAAGACGTCAAATAAAGTGCATCCATCCATAATAAAAAAGTGTCCTAGACCGCTCCAGGGGTGAATAAAAGCCTCCTGAAGCGAATCAATGCGTTTTTGTAAAAAAAAAAAAAAATCCATATTTAAAACTTTATAAACCGTAACCTCTAGCTTCCGCTGACTAACGTACGCGCGTTCATTCTGGAGGATCAAAGATCTTCTTAACAGTAATTATTTTTGGCCATAAAGTTCATGAGATGCTCTTTGATTTGGAGATTAAAATGTTTTGTTTCATAGGTTCTTTTGATCAGTTTTGTGGTTTCTTGGTTTCTTCATAGCTAAAACTAGAGAATAAAAGCTCCTTTAAAGGTTCTCCTGATTGTCACGGTGTACCTACTGTGAGGAGCAAGGAACTAGGAGCGAGGAACGAGGAGAACACAGGAAAATCAAAATCAACAGTCTATATTGACATCAAGGAATCATACGTAGGACACGGAATCGACGTTCAAGACAGCATGCTCGACTAAGGAAACACAGGGCTTAAATCATAGGACTAATCAAGGAAACTAATGAGGGAACACCTGGAACTAATGATGAACTAATCAGGGAACATAATGGGAACAGAAAACACATGGGAAAACCAGGACATGGAGCACATGGGGGAGGAAAACACAACACAGGAACAGGAACAGAGTCTGACACTGATCATTTAGGTCCACATTTTTGTTTAATAGTTGAGAGTTCTGAAATAAATTAGTCAGAATTAGATTTTTGTCTACAAAGTTTTTTTGTAAAGCTGAGAGTTGTGAAGAATGAAACTGTTATGCTTTCAAAACATTAATCTGACATGTCAACTTCTGATTCAGCCAATGGCTGAATTGTGGGCGGGACTATCTGTTTGATTGACCAATGGAAGACAGAGTGTTCAGGAAAAATCTTTATTTTTTGCAGTTTCATTCGGTAAAGCTAGTGGAAATAAGTCACAGAATACAGAAATCACACACTAATATTGTTAAACGGAAGCTTGGTAGCTGTTTTGTTTGGTAGTTTCACTGAAAAACAATCTGGTAACACTTTATTTTAAGGACCAGTTCTCACTTTTAACTAGTTGCTTATTAGCATGCATATTACTAGCATATTGGCTGTTTATTAGTACTTATACATTAATGCCTTAACAACTACCTTTCTAACTATTAATAAGCAGCAAATTAGAAGTTTATTGAGGGGAAACCACGTATGAATATGTTCCCTAATCTAAAGTGTTACTAAAAATGTTTGAAAATGTTTGAAACAATTTTCACTCAGAAATTGCAATATTTAATATATTAACTTTATTAATTAATAATTAATTAAAAAGAAAAATGGAAAATAGAAAATACAAGAATGAAAAACTAATTAAAAATATATTAAAAATAATAATAATAATACTAAGACAACGCTGATAATTACTAAGAAATGGCAATTCAATTTTGAATTAAATGTAACACTTTGAAGTGGAAAAACTAAAATAGTATTTTCTTGTAAAACATACTCTAATGATCTTTATTTACAACTTTGAATAATTATTTTTTTACACTGTAGGATCCCGTTTGTGTTGTCACTTAGCCTAACAGTAACTATATGTGGAAATATGATTTGTATCTCCTATAGTGAGGTCTCAGCCTCATCGGGATTTATCGTTTATCAATTGTATCAGTTGTTTGTATGGAACGAGATATAAACCCTCAGCATAAGATCAATTTGCAGCGAATGCGCTCCGTATTTCCCCGCAAAGCATGTTGTCCATTATGATTCATGGTCTCAAAGAGACTGGACATTCATTCAACAAATCACCCTCATACATCTTCTTTACTGTCAGTTATGAAAATGTGTGAATAGAAAGTCAAACGCTGAATGGGAGTCTTATGGAGTCAAGGTTACACACTAGTGACAGTTGTGTGTTTTTTTCCCCCTCGTTGAACTCGCGCCTGCTCCTAATGCATTTGCGTTTATTAATACGGGCCGCAGTATTTAAGCGCAAAATTGGCAGAAAACTACGCCGCAGCCGTCAGACTCAAGGCTTCAGCACCCCAAACCACAGCACATTCATCTCACACACCTGCCACGGCTGATAGGTGATACAGCCCAGAGAATTCATCATCCTGAGCCATATTTTGTCTACAGAATATACTGCACTTTCTCAAACATTTCTTTAGCGTCAGTGTCAAGTGCGTTTGGGAGAAAAAGCTATTTATTTTCTGTGCATGTCCAAACACTTAAAGGGGGTACTTCAGCCGAAAATGTTAAATCTGTTTTTTTGCTTATGTTATTGGAGCACAGAAGGTGAATTTTTGAAGAATTTTGAAATATATATATATATATATATATATATATATATATATATATATATATATATATATATATATATATATATATAAAAGCTATAAAACAAACAAAAAATAGTTGTGCACATGTATGTTGAATGTGTTTTGTATGCTGAAGTTAAGTTTAAATTAACTTAACTTATAGACCGTTTTTTGTGTGATTATATGATTCTTTATGTTTTGTTTTTTTGAGCTTGACAGTCATTGTCATTATGAATTGTTGTATATAAAAGAGCAGCATACATTCCCTTAAAAAAAGCCCCCTGTGGTGTCCCACAGAACAAGATAACAGCATGTGGATCGGAAGCGAGTAAATAAAGTCCGAATTTTCATTTTGGAGTGAACTATTCCTTTAAATGTGCTCCATGTTTTATATCAGCAGCCTCAAACTCTCGCTAAAAGACGCTCACAGATGTGCGCTTGAAGAAGAAAGGATAAAACACGACAAAATCGACAGCGGGACGCTGCAGGAGGAGCGACTCCCGAACCGTGTCACATTCTACATGCGTATTTCATTTCACTCTTCAGTGCTTCCCCTGTGGCAGGATGGGAACGCAGAGTGACCTGCTAGCAAGGTCAAAGGAGAAGTGTGCACCTTTTCACCCACGAAGAAAGCAGCTAATCAGATATTTCTCACCCTTGAGGCGTCCGAGTTCTCCAGCAGTTTGGCGTCGGGCGTCTGGATGTTGCTTTTCCTCGTGAGCGCAGTGAAAGTGATTAGTTGTCGGTAATGGAGGGGAATGGTGTTAGTGACACGGCTCGACCTGCCTGCTATCTACACACGCACAAATAAATTGTTTATCTGTCTGTGGTTTCGCTTTCTGATGTTGCTCTAGTGGTTGAAAGACTCCATGATATCAAGAGTTTTGTGGCTTTCGGTTTGTTTCTGCTACTAGTACAGTATGAGTATTAGTAGTGCAGTATGTAGTATGTGAACTGTGCCCAGTATGCAGGTTTTCTGTATGCGTATATATATATATATATATATATATATATATATATATATATATATATATATATATATATATATATATATATAAAAGCTATAAAACAAACAAAAAATAGTTGTGCACATGTATGTTGAATGTGTTTTGTATGCTGAAGTTAAGTTTAAATTAACTTAACTTATAGACCGTTTTTTGTGTGATTATATGATTCTTTATGTTTTGTTTTTTTGAGCTTGACAGTCATTGTCATTATGAATTGTTGTATATAAAAGAGCAGCATACATTCCCTTAAAAAAAGCCCCCTGTGGTGTCCCACAGAACAAGATAACAGCATGTGGATCGGAAGCGAGTAAATAAAGTCTGAATTTTCATTTTGGAGTGAACTATTCCTTTAAATGTGCTCCATGTTTTATATCAGCAGCCTCAAACTCTCGCTAAAAGACGCTCACAGATGTGCGCTTGAAGAAGAAAGGATAAAACACGACAAAATCGACAGCGGGACGCTGCAGGAGGAGCGACTCCCGAACCGTGTCACATTCTACATGCGTATTTCATTTCACTCTTCAGTGCTTCCCCTGTGGCAGGATGGGAACGCAGAGTGACCTGCTAGCAAGGTCAAAGGAGAAGTGTGCACCTTTTCACCCACGAAGAAAGCAGCTAATCAGATATTTCTCACCCTTGAGGCGTCCGAGTTCTCCAGTAGTTTGGCGTCGGGCGTCTGGATGTTGCTTTTCCTCGTGAGCGCAGTGAACGTGATTAGTTGTCGGTAATGGAGGGGAATGGTGTTAGTGACACGGCTCGACCTGCCTGCTATCTACACACGCACAAATAAATTGTTTATCTGTCTGTGGTTTCGCTTTCTGATGTTGCTCTAGTGGTTGAAAGACTCCATGATATCAAGAGTTTTGTGGCTTTCGGTTTGTTTCTGCTACTAGTACAGTATGAGTATTAGTAGTGCAGTATGTAGTATGTGAACTGTGCCCAGTATGCAGGTTTTCTGTATGCGTAGAAAAGCCAAATGATTAACTACATTGGTCAAAATGTGGACTAAACAGCCTTCCAACACTGTGTGCAATACTGTATCCCACAAAGCACTTGACTTGTCCTTTCATTTCAAGTGTTGCGAATATCAGCTGTGATTTTATAACATCCAGATCCATTATTTAATAAGGCTTGCCAAAACGGCAAGTATATTTCTGTATTTATTACTTAATAATAATATTTATTTATTTATTTAATTGTGCTTTAACATATATAGAAATAATATTATTTATTTATTGGAATACACTTATTTATATATTTGTATTTGTATTATTTACATAAATATGAAAGGAATAATATAAAAAAAAAATAGTTTTAACAATTTTACATAAATGTACATTTCATATTGTTTCTTACATAAATATAAATATGTATTTATTCAAATACGTTTGTTTGTATCTTATATCTGTATTATGTACACAAATATAAATAAAAAGATTTAGTTATTTTTGGTACATAAATATAATTAAATAACATTTGTATTTATTTTATTACATTTTTACATATATATCATTTTCATATTGTTTTTACATTAATATAAATAATACTATTTATTTAAATACATTAATTTATATATTTTTGTTATATATATATATTTACATGAATATAAATTATAATATTTAGTTATTTATTTTTTCATATAATTAAATAACATTATTTTATTTTTACATATGTACATATTTTTTACAATTTGTTTACATAAATATAATATTGTTTTACATAATGATAATGTTATTTGTTTATTTGAATGTTTATTTTTATTTTACATTTGTATTATTTACATATTATTTACATTTTTATCTTATTATTTTACATGAATTTAAGTAAAACATAATCATTTTTGTTTATTTAAATTAATCTATTTTATTAATTTATTTATTTACTTGAATGACTTAAATAAATAACCGCTTTTATTTCCAGGATGATACAGTAATTGACAGACATCAATGTAGCATGCTGCTGTTGGAGACATGTATCATTGTGTAATACATACTGTTTCAGTTCTTTTAAAAAAATAGAAAGTAGTACAAAGCATACACAGTAGGCTAGTATTCATTGAGATCACAGCCGTGATCCCATATGCATTAGTGTGCTGTTTGTTTGTTTATTTGCTTACAGCCAGCAAAGTTTTCTGAATTTCATTGCGAGTCTGGCTCCCAGCGGAGCGTCTTACCCATGTTTACTACGCTGCTGATGTCACTCACTCAGATGAGGACTCGTATATCACTGGCCATCATGACAGCAGCTCATTAGTAGTTAAAACAAGCAATTACAACATGCATGTCAAGAAAATTTATATTTAATGTGATTTCCCTCCGAGGGTGTCCGTCCATTAAGAAACTCGTATTCATCACACAGATCCTCCTGCCAGGGATTATCATTTATAATAAGGGCTTCTCAAGCCTACAGACCCCTGCAAGAATCAAACGGCTTGATTTGAGGAGTAGCTCCTTAGTATGCAGATGAAACCGCACGAGATGAAACCCGCGTCCCTGGAGGACCAGAACATGAACGTGTAGAAGTAGCTTGGGATTTATATTCCACTCGCACTGCAGCTTTTAGAAATGATACATTTGAAAATATGTGTTCTATTTCGAACCAGCCTGATGTCACTGGAGAACCTTTTGATGTTCCACAAAGAACTCATTCTCTCTTGGTGCTTAGAAAAGCATTGTGGTGCTTTAAAGATCAGAGAGACCAAAACACTGATCTGAAGAACTACATGAAGTAGTAAATAATCAAACATCAATTCATTCTCTAACAGGGTTGCTGAGGCTAATTGTTACACTTTTTAATCCAGGGATTGATTGATTGATTGATTGATTGATTGATTGGTTGATATTTGATAATATACATTTACATTTAGTCATTTAGCAGATGCTTTTATCCAAAGCGACTTACAAATGAGGACAATGGAAGTAATCAAAATCAACAAAAGAGCAATGATATACAAGTGCTATAACAAGTCTCAGTTAGCTTAACGCAGTACACGTAGCAAGGTTTTTAAAAAATAATATAATAAATAAAAAGAAAACAGATATAATTGAAAAAGAATAGAGCAAGCTAGGTCTTTTTGCTTTTGTTAATTGTATAATAAATGAAAAGAAAACAGAATACAAAAAGATTAGAAAGCAAGAGCTTAGAAAGCTTTTTTTTTTAAGAAAACAAGCAGCAAATGAATAGAGTGCAAGTCTAAAAGGAACAAGTGTTTTTTTTAAAGAATAGAATTAGAATAGAGAGTGCTAGAGTTAGAGGGTCAAATAAAGATGGAAGAGATGATAATATAATATAATATAATATCATTTTATATAGTATAATATATTTTACTACAGATATGATGTTATTTAAATATACAATGTATCTAAATAAATAATGTTATTTATTTATTTTTTAATTTCAAAATAAACTTTATAATGTGTTATAGTTTATTTAATGGCTTTTCAGCAAAATCTAAACATTTTTCAAAAAATATGATGCTATTTAAATAAAAAATATAGACAATACATCTGATTAAATAGTAGTAATAATAATATTTATTTATTTAAAATAAAAATGTTAAATTAATATTAAATGTCTATTTATTATATCAAATTGTAGTCCATTAAAAGGATAGTTCACTCAAAAATGAAAATGTGATGTTTATCTGCTTACCCCCTGCAGGGCATCCAAGATGTAGGTGACTTTGTTTCTTCAGTAGAACACAAACAAAGATTTTTAACTCAAACCGTTGCAGTCTGTCAGTCGTATAATGTAAGTGGATGGGAATCACGGCTTTGAGAGTAAAAAAAAACATACACAAACAAAACCAAATTAAACCCTGCGGCTCGTGACGATACATTGATGTGTAAAGACACGAAGCGATCGGTCTGTGCAAGAAACTGAACAGTATTTATATCATTTTTTACCTTTGATCCACTGCAATGTCTGAACTGTCCTGAGCGCGTTATCAACAGCCGGCGCGTGACGCGTCTTCTTCTTCTTGCTTTACAGCAGATCGCAGACTTATAAGTGCATTACCGCCAGCTATCTCTTAAAATGACACTCTATCTACAATCTCAATTAGGAGTGTCAATGGTCCATTTGATTACTTTTAGATTACTTTTGTACTTTTGTCCTACAGCGCGACTTTAGAACTGCGCTGCCTAACATCCATCTGCCGAATCTCTGCTCTCTACCCGACAAAACGGACAAACTTCTTCTGCTTTCCCGAATAAATAAGGATTTTTCGAACTCTGCTGCTCTGTGTTTCACGGAAACCTGGCTGAATGAAGCCATTCTGGACAGCACGTTAAATCTGCCGGGCTTCCAGCTGTTCAGAGCGGATCACGACGCAGAATCAGCGGGGAAATTGCGTGGCGGCGGGACATGCTTCTACATCAATGAAAGGTGGTGTACAGATGTAACAGCATTGAAGAAGATGTGCTGTCCCGATCTAGAAGCGCTCTTCATCAACTGTAAGCCGTTCTACTCGCCGCGGGAGTTTCCTTCGTTCATTCTCGTAAGTGTTTACATTCCTCCGCAAGCGCACGTGAGCGTGGCAACGCAGAATCAGCGGGGAAATTGCGTGGCGGCGAGACATGCTTCTACATCAATGAAAGGTGGTGTACAGATGTAACAGCATTGAAGAAGATGTGCTGTCCCGATCTAGAAGCACTCTTCATCAACTGTAAGCCGTTCTACTCGCCGCGGGAGTTTCCTTCGTTCATTCTCGTAAGTGTTTACATTCCTCCGCAAGCGCACGTGAGCGTGGCGCGACAACAGCTGATTGATCAGATCACAGACACAGAGCAACAACGCCCGGACTCTGTTTTAATCATTCTCAGGACTTTAATAAAGCAAACCTCACTCGTGAACACATTACATGCCCCACCAGAGACACAAATATTTTGGACCACTGCTACACCACAATAGAGGATGCTTATCGCTCCGTTCCCAGAGCAGCTTTGGGACTCTCTGACCACTGCTTGGTTCATCTTCTCCCAACATACATGCAAAAACTTAAATCTGCTGATCAGATGATTGTGGACTTCAGGAGGAAGACCCCTGCCCCCCCATCATCATCATCGAGTCGTTCAGATTCCTGGGCACCACCATCTCTCAGGACCTGAAGCAGGACATTCACATAAACTCCATTGTGAAAAAGGCCCAACAGAGGCTGTACTTCCTTCGCCAGCTGAGGAAGTTCAACCTGCCACAGGAGCTGCTCACACAGTTCTACTCGGCCGTCATTGAGTCTGTCCTGTGCACTTCAATAACTGCCTGGTTTGGCTCAGCTACAAAATCAGACTTCAGGAGACTACAGAGGACGGTTCAGACTGCTGAGAGGATTATTGGTGCTCCCCTGCCCACCCTTCTAGTGAGAAAAAGGGCTCAGAAAATCACTCTGGATTCCTCACATCCAAGCCATCTCCTTCTTAACTTTTGCCATCTGGCTGGCGCTACAGAGCACCGAACACCAGGACAGCCAGGCACAAAAAAGGTTTCTTCCCCCAGGCAATCAACCACATGAACAGTTAAATGCTCTCCCCGTTGTGCAATAAAAATGTGCAATATCTTTATATTTATTTGATACCAGTCCATCCTAACATCTTATTTTATTCTATTCCATCTATAGCACACCTATACACGCTATTTTTGTTTATTTATGTATATACATATGTTTTTTTTTTTCATATATCTTTATTTTTTTTATTATCTGTGTGTTGTTGTTGTCTCAACAACAATAGAAGCTTCTGTCACCAAAACAGATTCCTTGTATGTGCAAACACACTTGGCAATAAAGCTCTTCTGGCATAGATTTGAATACGATTATTTTGTACTGTATTGATATGAAAATACAAAAAGAAAGAAAATGTATTCCATTCTTTCTTATAAACAACACAAAGTGCATTAAATAATACGTTGCATCAGGGTTGCATCATGTAATTAGTTTACATCAGATTACATGTAACCCAGCACTGATAAATTGCTCTAATGCAAATGTGACAACTTGTCCCGACCTGACATCCTGAGCACACAGTTTCAGCCTTCATCATTCAGTTACTACTAATAGAGAAAACATGCATTTGTTTAACTGGACTTTTGACTCAAAGCCTGCTAGTTACTGAGATAAAGACTCACAAGTAGCCCCAAGTGTCCCCTAAACAGTGAAAAAGAAAATGGTTCGTCATCTTTTGTGAATCTGAAGTGCTGCACAGATCCACTGAAGGACTTTTAAGCGTCTCCAGTATCATGTGACTTTCTTCACAGACTTTCTTTGGTTAAAATATAGCATGATGCAAGTGAGCTGTAGATCCGGAAGAAAATGACTTAACGCCACATGTTTGATCAGGAGGGCTTTCAGAAGTCACACAGTCTCAGGCGTCCTTATAACCCCCCCCCCCCAAAAAAAACATACTACCACCCGCGGACTCAGCTAGTGCTGAATTAGGAATGCTGCAGAAAATATGAATTCATGTGTAGAGTTTCAGGACCTATTTCACTGGCTTTTGAGTCAGAAACACAGTCGTATGCAGCAGTGCAGGGAAATGTCCTGCTGCCGGACCATAAAACGGGTTAAACCTGCGCTGAGCTGAACGCAAACCCAGATATATTGAGTTATAAACCAATTCTCTTTGTTAACTTGCACCGGCAGCGTCAATTAATATTTATACATTGCGTACTTCATATGTACTGCATAGAAGAGGGAATTAAGAAGCAGATGGGAAATATCTCAGTGAATCTTAAGTTTCTCCCCGTAATGAAATCCATGCGGTTTTGATGCTTGAAAATATGTCACAGAAGCATGAGAACGATGCATTCAAATGGAGAGAATAATAAAACATGCATAGTCTCTTATGCATTTCTTTATGCATGCAACTGATGTTTGTTTTATAAGTCTCCACATAGAATGACGCTCGACTCCACATGACGCTCTTGTCTCGCTGCTGTATTTATGTTTTATTCATGGCTAGCCGTCACAGGGATGCGTCTTGACATTCGTGCCCACCTGGTTAGATAATGTTGCATTGAGTTAATCTGATGGCCGCTGATGTTTTCTGATGTCTCTACCCTCATTGTGCTCTGCCAGTCTGTCATCATGACATTTTTCCTTAATTGTTTTGCATTGTTAAACAGAATAATTCTGCGCAGCTGAAGGCTGCATTGTGGCCCGGCTGTCAGGTGTGTTTGCCCGAGATAAAGGCTCGGATCAAAGGGCTGACGCGCTGACAGTGTGCTGCTCGGGGAGTTTGCTCAGTAGTTTCTGTGTAAGTTTGAATAAATAATGGGGGCATATTGGATGTAGCCTCTCATCAGATCGCGCGGCATTAGTCATTGAGTCGCAGAGCTCTGGCAGCTTTCAGACGCGCGGGGTTTGGATGTATTGTACCGTTTAACAGGTTGAATCTTCACAGAAGCGTGAGACAGCTGTAGTGACACACAGTTAATGCTGCGTCTGCTCTTCTGAGCTTCAGCTCTTACTGTCCAACACTTCAGTGGGATCTCCATAATGCACTGTATCTCAAGAAACCAGCATGCGCTATGACTTTTTGGATGCAATATCATGGTGAAGTAACTTGGTGTATTACATTAATAACATAGTATGTGACTATGGTAATTGCTCAGTACCATGGTATGCGCTACATTTTCATGATCTTAAAATAACCTTAAAATAACCTAAAGGCTTCTGCTTAAATTACTTCTTTGAATTGTTTTTTTATTTTAATTTTAAATTATTTAAAAATATTGTATTATTACTACTACTATTATTATTAATATCTAAATACTATTTTATTTTGTTTTAAATATTAACATTTATTTTATTATTTCATTTTATTAATCTATTGTTTTTAATTTTTATTATTTTAATAATGTTTTGCATTTATTTGTTTGTTTTTATATTTTTGTTTGTTTTAAATTATTTTAAATAATAATAACAATAATTATTAATATTATCATCATCATTTATTTTTGAAAGCTATTTCTGTTTTATTTGTTTTAAATATTAATATTTATTTTATTATTTCATTTGATTCATCTATTGTTTTTCATTTTTATTATTTTTAATAATTTGTTTACATTTATTTGTTTGTTTTTATATTTTTTATTTGTTAAATGATTTTAAATAATAATAATAATAATATAATTTATCATCATCATCGTCATTTATTTTTAAAGCTATTTTTGTTTTATTTGTTTTAAATATTAATATTTATTATGTTTATTATTGTTGTGTATATTTATTGTTTTTATTTATATTGTTTTTTTGTTGTTGTTTTAAAAATTTTATTAAGTGTTATTACATTTATTTTATTATTTCATTTTATTAATCTATTGTTTTTAATTTTTATTATTTTAATAATGTTTTGCATTTATTTGTTTGATTTTATATTTTTGTTTGTTTTAAATTATTTTAAATAATAATAACAATAATTATTAATATTATCATCATCATTTATTTTTGAAAGCTATTTCTGTTTTATTTGTTTTAAATATTAATATTTATTTTATTATTTCATTTGATTCATCTATTGTTTTTCATTTTTATTATTTTTAATAATTTGTTTACATTTATTTGTTTGTTTTAAATTGTATTTTTATTTTGTTATTTGTTTAAATGTATTGGTTTGTTATTATAACATCTGAAGTTCTGTTTTCCTCACTGAAAACGGGACGGAAAAGGTCCAGAAGGATTTGTTTTACAAAAAATGACAGTCACTGCAAAAACCATCAAAGGGGCCAAAGCTTTTACTGTACAGCTCTCTGATATGAAAATGAGAAGCTGTTTTTCTAAAGTATGACTTTCATTAGAGGGAAGATGATCGCAGCAATCAAGTTCAGGCGTCTGCTCAAAGTTTTATACATTGGAGCAACACACTAAATAGAGGCACAGAAGCTGATTATACAAACCAGGAAAAGGACAATTATGTTCCGACGTATATTATTCAGTACACACTCTGGGAATAACTATTACTATAAAAGTAATCGGAAGCATTATTGTGTTCTGGTGGGGATGCAAACAAGAGCCGTTTGCAATAAAACTAGAGGAATAATGTTCAGAATATTTCACACAACACACCGCTTTCTCATTAAATGGGTAAAGAAATAAGGCTTTAACATGCTCTCGCACATATTTAAATAATAATGCTGTATGAAAACGCTTGGTTTTATATAAATCAGGTCACCTGACCGTGTGTTTCGTATGGAGAAATTGGGTCAGCTTTGTGGAAAGGGTTTTTTTCTGTAGGTAAAATGTTTTAAACAGTCTTCAATTTCTTATGAAGTTGAATAATAAATGTAAAGCTGGATGGGTTTTAAAAACATCCCCAAGTGCCCAAATTTCAGCGCTGAGGAGCTGCATGTGAGGGTTGCTGGGAATGTCAGTGGATGTGAGCATCATGATATTTACTCTACAAACGTTGAAGTCAACATGACATCAAAACTGACTGTTTACCTTCTATGTTTTTTTGTTTTAAATTGTATTTTTATTTTGTTATTTGTTTAAATGTATTGGTTTGTTATTATAACATCTGAAGTTCTGTTTTCCTCACTGAAAACGGGACGGAAAAGGTCCAGAAGGATTTGTTTTACAAAAAATGACAGTCACTGCAAAAACCATCAAAGGGGCCAAAGCTTTTACTGTACAGCTCTCTGATATGAAAATGAGAAGCTGTTTTTCTAAAGTATGACTTTCATTAGAGGGAAGATGATCGCAGCAATCAAGTTCAGGCGTCTGCTCAAAGTTTTATACATTGGAGCAACACACTAAATAGAGGCACAGAAGCTGATTATACAAACCAGGAAAAGGACAATTATGTTCCGACGTATATTATTCAGTACACACTCTGGGAATAACTATTACTATAAAAGTAATCGGAAGCATTATTGTGTTCTGGTGGGGATGCAAACAAGAGCCGTTTGCAATAAAACTAGAGGAATAATGTTCAGAATATTTCACACAACACACCGCTTTCTCATTAAATGGGTAAAGAAATAAGGCTTTAACATGCTCTCGCACATATTTAAATAATAATGCTGTATGAAAACGCTTGGTTTTATATAAATCAGGTCACCTGACCGTGTGTTTCGTATGGAGAAATTGGGTCAGCTTTGTGGAAAGGGTTTTTTTCTGTAGGTAAAATGTTTTAAACAGTCTTCAATTTCTTATGAAGTTGAATAATAAATGTAAAGCTGGATGGGTTTTAAAAACATCCCCAAGTGCCCAAATTTCAGCGCTGAGGAGCTGCATGTGAGGGTTGCTGGGAATGTCAGTGGATGTGAGCATCATGATATTTACTCTACAAACGTTGAAGTCAACATGACATCAAAACTGACTGTTTACCTTCTATGGCTGCACAATTAATCGAATTTCTAATCGCAATCACAATTACGTAATCGTTCAAAGCGGCAATTCATCGTTCAAAGTCCACTTATGCTATTCTGCGTGCTTAAGATGCGTTTTTCTTTCTTTCTACAGGTTATCTTAAGGTTTTTTCTACCTTGGTTGGGCGTCGACCCGCCATCGCCTCTGGACTTCTCTCCTCTGGCTACGCCTCGTCGCTCTGTCCTACCGGCTTCGTTGGGCTCCTTCCTCCCGTCAGCTCCACCTTGGTCCTCAGTCGCTCCGCCGCGGATCTCTGGATCTCCGCCTCCGCCTGGCTCGTTGGTTCTCCGCCTCGGGCTCCTCCTCCACCTATACGGCATGCAGTTGCATCAAACAATGGTATAAACATCATTCAATGTAAATTGTGATAATCATAATTAATAATCGCAATTACAATTTCAAGGGTATAATCAACAATTATGATGTTTGTCATAATCGTGCAGCCCTATTACCTTCTTATTACGACTTCCAGGTCTTGTTTTGACTGATGTACAAGTGCATGTTATTTTAAAACATGAATATTCGTCTTCCTAATCTTTCATTAAAATCTTTCAGTCAAATTTTTTTTCAGCTGACATCAACAATTCATTTTTATTTTATATCCACCTGTCACATTCAGACAGTTTTCGCCACCCAAATCTTTTTATTGCATGGCCAAACGATAATAAAAAGGTAATAGGGCTGCACTCTTTTGCTCATCAAGGCTGCATTTATTTGATCCAAAACACAGAAAAAAATGTATAACTGTTAAAATAACTGTTTTCTATGTGAATGTGTTAAACTGTAATGTATTTCTGTGATGCGCAGCTGTATTTTCAGCATCATTACTCCAGTCTTCAGTGTCACATGATCTTCAGAAATCAGTATAATATGCTGATTTGCTGCTCAAGAAACATTTCTGATTATTATCAATGTTGAAAACAAGTCTTCACTCTCACTTTTGATCAATTGAATGGGTTTTTGCTGAATATGAGTATTAATTTCTTTCAAACAAACCCCAGTCGTTTGAACAGTAGCTCTGTGCATCATGTGTTTCTGTGTGTGTGTGTGTAGAGAGCTGTGATTCTCCGCTGGTTTCCGCTCTGCCTCAGTCGGCCTTCACAAGTTCATCAGAGCTGTCCAACAGTCACGGGCCGGGCTTCGCCAAACTCAACCGCAGAGACGGTAATTCAACACCTTCAATCATTATTCACTCTTCTGCTTTTGCTTTGACACTAATCTGTATTGTACAGTATAAAGCGCTATAGAAATAACGGTGACTTATTTAAGTTAATTAAAGCTAAAATTATTAAAGGAAATGTTGTTACCTGAAATAAACATTAACTGAAATATAAAACACGTTTTATTTCAGCAGTTGCCAAGGCAAAATTTCCCATCTTAATTTAGTTTCTACTTGATGTACTAAAATAACTAAAATTGAAATAAAAATGAATAAAAACTATATAGACATTTAAAAATCTACTAAAATTACTACAACTACTACAATACTGCAACTTTAAATTGAAATGAAAGCAGAAATATAAAAATAAAAATTGATTCATAATATTAATAACTATAATAGTATCACAATAATACTAAAAAAGTATCGTTAAAAAAAGTGATATAAGTAAAGCACATTGTTTTTTTAACCAGTGTTATTTTAGATATTTAGATCACCAAGACACTATTTTAGTTTTTGTTTATTTTCTGAATTAGATGTTATTTGTAGTAAAAAAAAATTTAATTTTGTATAGTGTTTTTTTTTTCATTATTATTATTATTATTATTATTTTAAACATGTCTGTATAGTTTTTATACATTTTTATTTATTAGTTTTAGCTTATTTAGTTTTGTTAAACTAAATGAAAATGAAAAATGTTGCTCTGGCAACTATATATATATATATATATGTTTGTGTGTGTGTGTGTGTGTGTGTGTGTGTTTTATTTAATTTCATTTCATTTAAAATTTAGTTCAAGTAATAGAAGTGTTTAAGGTTTTAGTTTAGTTTTAACTCTTATAACCCTGATTCTACACTGAAAAAAACAATAAGTTACATTTACTAAATTTTTCTTTTGCAAGTTTTTGTACACATATTTTTAAAGAAAAATTTAAATATGGAATGAAGTCAAATCTACTTAACTAAGTTATGTAAAAAGCAAAGAGAATAAGTAAATGTAACGTGACCAGTTAGAGTTTGATTAGTAATTTCTACGTAATTATTTGAAGTTTATACTCTGCAATATCTCTGCATGCACATTTTACTCAGTCACGATTTTTAAACTTTACTCATACAATGTAGCACTGAAAATAGCCATGCTGTTAGAGAATGTGGTTCACTAGAGAGTGTGGAACACAGAGACGTCAATACTTAACAATCAGTGGATAGTGTTTGAGAATGAATGGGTCATTTTGAGTAGAAAATGAACTCCAGATTTCACAAAACAGCAGGTTTCTAAACCAACCAACAAAAGCAACCATAAAAGTGACGTGACGTGTGGCCAAGTATGGTGTCTCATACACAGAATTTGTGCTCTGCATTTCACCCATCCAAGTGCACACACACACTGCAACTAGAGCTGGGCGGTATGACTCTATATATCGTTACAGTGAAATAAAGTTGCTATATCGTGTATTCCGCGGTATGCAGATATATCTGAGTAACAGTACTGCTTAAACATTATATACCTTTTGAGTGATAAGGAAACATGCATGAATGAGAAAATAAAGAGTGGGACGCACTTGGTAGGGTTATTAAGTGCAATAAGCAGTGAAAAAGTACTCAATGCAGTGCTGGTGCTGACTGACACACAGCCGAAGCACACGCACTGAAAGCCCCTCTCAGACGGCAAGCGATCGCGAAAACAGATTTCTTTCGTGTTTTATTGTGTTTGAATGGTCAAATACAAACACAGTTATGTCATAATGCCCGTCGTGTGGAGTATTCAAGTAAACACAGTGTAAAACAGTCGGGTGAAAACCGGATGTGTTTCAGTATATTGGATCCGTGCAGTCAGTCTTAAAGGGACAGCAGCCTTATTTACCTGCTGCTGTCTGTCATTATTAACGTTAATCATGTTTGATAGTTTCACTTTATTCAATTTCTGTAATATTTCTTACCACGTTAAATAAACCATAGCCTACTGTAGCTGAATAAATTAAAAGTTTATTTCATATTTATTTGTTTTGCTGTGCTTGTAATTTGCTTATTTTTCTTAATTTTAATAACAAAAATAAAGTGAAATGAGATTTCCAACCCTAACAGCAACCATTAGGCCACAACTGCCCCTAAAGCAGTGTAAATACAATTAGAAAACAGTGAAAAATTCAACCTTATTAATTATTCATGCCCCAGCGCATGATGGAAACACCGGTATCATAACTTTGATATTTACTCAAAGAATCCTTGTAAACATGACCAACAATTCCAACTTATAAGTTCAAACTTGACAAGCTTGAATTGAGTGCTAATATAGAATTTACTCTTTTTTTTTATTCTTGCCTGAATTAAATTATTTAATGTAGAAATGACATTTGTTTTTCCGTAGTATTTACTTCACCACAGAATACTTTTTATCAGTGTAATTCTACTTTCCCTATCAATATACAGTAAGTGGCAAAAGACCATAAAATATATGGTATGTTGATAAATGCACCGAATGCAAATTGCTGTTTATTCTGGCCAAGAACTGCAAAGCCTTGTGGGTCACGGCACTTTTGATGGCTGCGAGCATCTGGTGTCATTTGTGGCAGCTCAGTGAGATTCAGCGGTTTATCGCATTAGTTGCGCTTGTGTCGTGGCATTCGTTGTATCCGTGAATGCGTCCCTCTTGAGGCTGACAGGTGACCACATTACAGATGTGCTCAAAGAATGGCCCGCCTCACGTTTCAAAAGCTAAAAGATAGGCTGAAAGAATAATTTCAGCCTGTTACATGCCGCTGCAGCGCAGTGTTTAAGTGCAAATATGTTTCCTCCAGGAGCGACAACATTAATGACTGGAGTAGGAGGAAGTGTAATTGTTGTTCCTCCCAGAAAATAGCCTTCAAAGGTGCAACACACACACACACACACACACACAGGTTTACATTTGTGAAAAGTGGGGACTCTCCATAGGCGTAATGGTTTTTCTACTGTACAGACCGTATATTCTATTGCCCTACACCAACCCTACCCCTAAACCTACCCCTCACAGGAGACTTTGTGCTATTTCAGATTTTCAATACACTCCATTCTGTGTGATTTATAAGCGTTTTGAAAAGTGGGGACATGGGGTAATGTCCTGAAAAGTCACCTTCTCCTTGTAATACCTGTCATACCTTTGTCATTATACACATTTATGTCCTCATTTGTCACAAAAACGCGCACACACACACACACTCACACACACACACACACACACACACACACTCACACACACACACACTCTCTCGTCAACAAACAAACAAGCACACACAGTGTAGGAGGCTCTGAGAGCAGCGCTTCAAAGACTGCAGCGCCCGGTCTGATGTTTCTGCTTAAAGGCCGCAGAGAAAAAAAAGCAGAGGCTGCAGTCACCTCATCCGCACACCTGCTGTCTGGAGACTGACATCAAACTCTATATAAAACCAGCACAACACACTGGACTCTGGGAGAGAAACAGGCTTCTGGTTTGGATGGTTTTGTAGCTTCTTGAATCTTAAAGGGATAGTTCAGATAGTTTCAGAACTGAAAACGTCCTTGTTACTGAAATAAAAGCTTTTATTGACGCCAGATTCTGGATTCAATGATGTAATAGATCTGTTAAACTCCGCCTCCACAGAAGAATATCAACACATAATTATGTAGCCCCGCCCACTGATTCGCACATGACATTGTAGGGAAATAACAGGCGCTAAACCGGATCGAGCAACCAAGCAATAAACATGCCGTTAAAGATCGCAGAATATTGTGCAGTGCCTGGAAGAACACAGTCGCTGCATAACCTTCCTTCGGATTCAAATATTAGGAATGCGTGGATGAACTTTATTTTTAATGAAGTTGCAGCTCACACGAGTAAAACATTGAGTGTTTGTTCGCTTCTTTTCACCGCGGACTCCTTTGTAAACGAGACACAGTCGACAAGACTGAGATTAAAAAGCAAGGCTGTGCATCTATATTGGATGCGATAGGAATGGCGCAGCACACTTATGTGAGTAAAAAATATTTGTACTGTATGTCACTATAGCTTTGTTAGAGATCGCTTGATATGTCTTGATTATGTGTATGTGTCTAACTGAAGTCACAGAAGGCTCCAACATGTCGGTAGCTTGTCAAACAGACACACAGAAAGTTGGTTTACTATGCAGAACTGTTATCCAATCACAGCAGTGGGCGTTTACTTCCAAGTGTTACCAGCGTTTCTCCAGCCGGCCTCAAAACCAGGGTAGAAAATAGAATATTACTTATTGATTTTGATGTTTTTGAATATAAAAATCACGCGAATGTCATAAGTGGACAACCGTACAAAATAATTTTTAAAAAGCCAGTTCATGACCCCTTTAAAGGTAGAGTAGGTGATTTCGGAGAGGCTAGCAGTAGCAAGCTAGCTTTGAAAGCATAAGATCCCACCCTCCCTGCATAATCACTCTCCAACGCCTCCTCCGAAACACATGAGCGCGCATAGGCAGAGCAGAGGCTGACCAACGACACGATGAGGGACGGCGTTAGTGGAGGGTTGAACGCGACGTTGTCAGATTTCCTCACGTCTCATTCACCAGTGAGAAAGCATTACAGTACAAAGCGCATAATATTATAAAAATATCGGCTTCCATTCTCGGCATGTTATTTTTATTTAGTACTGTCCTGAATAAGCTATTTCACAGATGTTAACATGTATAGTCCACAAGACAAAATAACAGAATTTATAAAAAAATGCCCCATTCAAAAATGTACTTACTGTACCATTGAATCTCAGCTGGCTGTCGTTACCTGGATGATCCACGACTGTTTTGTGTTTTGTGATGGTCGTTCATCCTTGTTTGTCCTGAGCAGATCAGCTGTCCGCTGTTCTATAGAAAAATCAATCAGGTCCTGCACATGCACAGGTTTATGATTTTCTTACGTTTATGATTTTGAGATCCATCTTTTCACACTAAGGCCAGTTGAGACATTCTGACTTTACTGACACATTCAAGTCCAAACAACATTATTAGAGCAATAATGAATTTGTGAGACGTTCATTTTCTGGTGTTTTTCCCATTCAAATGCCTCCAATCACAGGCCGGATTACATGCTATATGTCATTGCACAAATCTGCTGGGATATCGCAGCAAAGCTCTTTGAATCATGGGATAAATAAGCAAAGCATTCTCATTTATACAGCAGCTTGTGTTAATTCCCCGACCGCCGCAGGCTCTCGCTGTGAAGAGTGCTGGATTTCTCTGAAACCTTCCTCTGTGTCCGTATCATTACGGCTGCCATTAGCTGTCATTTAAATCGTCGGCTGTTAATCTATCAGCAGGTGTAATCGTTCCTCACCATGTCGCAGATAAATACATAGATATGAATACTGCACAGAGGGTTTAATTAGAATGCAAATGTGATTGTGTTTCTCGTGATGGCCGCTACCAATTTTAGATTTTATCTGTAGGATATAACAGCCATACTTACGAGGCCATTATATATTGAAGCAAAAGAATACAGCTGTTAGAAACACAGAATGAGTGTATTTCATTTTGCATTGTGTGAAAACAGTGAATTTTTTATAAATATATTTTTTAATTAAAAAATAATAACAAATAAATATATACAAATTACAAATAAGTTATATATATAATTTTATATTTAATTTGATTTAATATATTAATATATTTAATGTATTTAAAAATGATTGTGTATATATATATATATATGTAAATTATATATATATAGTAATTTTATATAATTTTAATTTATTATATTCAAATATTTAATTACAATTGTGTATATATATTTTAAATGACTATATACTGTATATAAAATTATATATTTTTAATATTTGTCATTTGCAACATATGTAATTAAAAAATGATTAAATATATATAATGTACAAAAATAGATACTGTAATATATATATAACAATATGTATATAATTATAACTTATATAACTATATATGTAAATTATATATATATAGTAATTTTATATAATTTTAATTTATTATATTCAAATATTTAATTACAATTGTGTATATATATTTTAAATGACTATATACTGTATATAAAATTATATATTTTTAATATTTGTCATTTGCAACGTATGTAATTAAAAAATTATTAAATATATATATAATGTACAAAAATAGATACTGTAATATATATATAACAATATGTATATAATTATAACTTATATGATAGATAGATAGATAGATAGATAGATGATAGATAGATAGATAGATAGATAGATAGATAGATAGATAGATAGATAGATAGATAGATAGATAGATAGATAGATAGATAGATAGATAGATAGATAGATCATTTGATTTAATATATATCTTTTGCAGGAATTAATTTCCATAATTGCTCTGCAATTTGTGTGTATAGAGAGAGAGAGACAGAGTATAATTATTTTCCTAATTTCATTAGTTCTTGTATTGTTTTATCTTTTTATTTTCAAATTTTTTTAATTTATTTTTTTACACTTGAATGATTTTCTCCTGTAGTCTATTTCGCTTTGTGTTATGTTGAAAAACTGAATTTTTAGTGCACGGCCAAACGATAATAACTATAATTTACTCTTTCACATGTTTGGCTTTCAACATGCAGATTAAACAGTCTGGCTTTTAGATCTGCCATGAAAAAAGAGCAAATTAGATCCGTATGAAATTCTAATTATGATCTCTTCAGATGAACTCAGCAGATGCAATTAACCAAAAAGAAGTTATTTAACTTCATATCCTCTTGTTACCTTTTTTTTTTATTTGCTTGAGTCAAGGTAAAAGCAGGCAAGTGGCAGCTTTCCAGATCTATGTGTATTGCGTTAGCTTCATCAAATGCTCTACAATCAACGATATAAAAGTCGCTTTTACTTTCATCAGACATTTCTGCTGATCCCGTCCCGCTCTAAACTAGCTTTTGTCCCTCGGCTCTTGCAGGTGGAAACACGGTAAATAATAGATGAGATTCGGGCCAGTTCATTACACAGACGTCTGCTCTGCTTTGGAGTTTGCTTTGCTGAACATGTTTCGGGGGGATTTTCAACTATCTTTAATCATGTTAGTCAGTAATACGTTTCTTCCATTTTCATTGAGTGGATGCAACACACAGATCAAATATTTACAGGAATTATAGACACAATACAGTTCAAAAGTTTGGGATGTTTTCATGTCTTTGAAAGAAGTATCTTCTGCTCACTAAGGCTGCATTTATTTGATCCAAAATACAGTCAAACAGTAAAGTTGTGAAATATTATTACAATTTAAAATAGCAGTTTTCTATGTGAATATCTGTTAAGATGTAATTAATTCCCGTGATCAAAGCTGAATTTCCAGTCTTCAGTGTCACATGATCTTCAGAAATACTTCTAATATGCTGATTTGCTGCTCGAGAAACATTTCTGATTATCATCAATGTTGAAAACAGAAAAGTTTTATTTTATTCTTTGATGAATAGAAAGTTCAAAAGAACAGCATTTATTTGAAACACAAATCTTTTGTGACATAAATGACTTTACTGTCACATCTATTTAATGCATCCCTGCTGAATACAAGAATTAATATTAAGTAATTACTGAATATTAGTATTATTAATGTTACTGACCCCCCACATTTTCAAACTGTATTTTATATTTAAATATTTTATGCATGCATACATGTGTATGTGTGTATATATAATACAAATTAAATAAAAAATGGCGATTGTGGAATAAAATGCTAATTTTCCAACTTCATGGTTTGATGTTAATAAAGCATTCCAGTCATTCGTTTGTCTGTTTCTTACAGATTAAATGGCGCTGATGGTTTCTGGTGTTGCTGCAGGTGTTATAATATGATGAAACGGTGATTTAAATGAGTGTCAGAGCGCCGCTCGTCTGCCCTCATCAACGACCCCTGATTAACCTTAATCACTTGGTTCGTTTGGAGGAACCGTTTTGTCCTCTCCGGTCAGAAAATGTGCAATGAACGTCTGACTTTTGCTTTATTCATTGTGACAGCCGAGCAGAGATGGAGCTTATTCTGAATGAGGCTATTACTCTTTAATGAGGGCTGTATAAGAGGTCGTTAGGATGGGTAATTCAGTTTTAATGGATACTGGGAAAAAACTTACTTGCGTGGAATTTACAACAGTGAAAAACGCTTGTGGTGTTTGACCAATTGGATACACTCTGTTGTGATGTTGTGTGTGTGTGTTTAGTTGTCAGTCAATGTCTTCTGACGCACATATTTAACTGCCACTGCCCTAAATACTAAAATAGGCTAGTTATTCTGCTCTGAGGCAAACTGGCTGTGATATAAACATTAAACCTCAGGTTTGTTTTGCATGATTCAACAGGACTGAACAACAGTTTAACTAGAGTTTACAAATGAGATCTCAGTAATATCTCAAGGATTAAATGCTGTAAGCATTAAAATCATCCTCTGGCTATTAGCTTTGGCGTTTCTGATGTGTATATCGGTTCTGTCGGGCTCTAGAATATCCTCATCTTGAGTTTGGCTGTCCTGATTATGAGCGAGACTCGCCGGGCGACTGGATTTGGGTTCGCCGGGCTCCACCCGTCTGGCTGGCTCTGCACTTTCACTTCCCGTGCTGCCGATGCGCCGCGGCTCCTGTACCGAGCAGATGTCGCTCTCGCCCGGCGCACCTCGGCGCCCCACCGTTCAGTGGTTTTATCATGATTTACGAGGAACAGGTAGCGTTTATGATGCCGTCTGATCTGATTTAGCCTGCGCCGCTGAGGTGTACGGATCCACATCTGCAGCGCGGGACTCGGCTCTACGGGTGGCCAGCGAATGCAGCTACTTAAGAGGGATTTAACGGGATTTTCAGGCTTATTGGTGTCAGTCTTTATGGTCGGCTGTAGGTAAATGGACTCTGTTGTGATGCACTCAGAATATTAATGCTTACACAGTAACTGCCTGTTTGATATTGAAATTCTGTTATTATTTACTTGTTTTAAATCTGCATGAGTTCTCTAGAGCACAAAAGTATGGGCGCATGATTTCCGCGATACGGAAAACACAGACGGAATCAATTTACTTTATAAAACGGAATGTCAAGGAATTTGTCAGATTTTGTCAGTACACATCAAACGGCGATATGGACTACTGTCTGTGAATATTAAACCACAAAAAGACTCTTTAAATATGAATCCTGCATGTTCTGCGTGTCTCTGCTTGAATGAATGGCGCTGTTCTTTACGGCAACCCGTCAAAATAAAAGTCTGGTTAAACTTGAAGAAACTGTGACAGAAATATATCAGTATTTTACAGTAGAATGTCTCAATGTATTAATAATAATAATAATAATAATTATTATTATTATTATTATTCAAACATGGCCATTATGTTTAAGGAATAATCATACAATGTTTCATCCATGTTTTAATTTTAATGGTAAACCTCTGTTGTGCAGCACTTCTTTGGATCAAAAGATAAGTTAAATTAATGTTTTATGCCTTCATTTGATTACCAGAAAAATGTAAATGCACAACACAGAATTTGTGAAAAAAGTCGAAGTCAAGTCAAGTCACCTTTATTTATATAGCGCTTTTAACAATACAGATTGTGTCAAAGCAACTGAACAGCATTAATTAGGAAAATAGTTTGTCAATAATGCAAAATGACAATAGTAAATACTAGTTTTAATGGATACTGGGAAAAAACTTACTTGCGTGGAATTTACAACAGTGAAAAACGCTTGTGGTGTTTGACCAATTGGATACACTCTGTTGTGATGTTGTGTGTGTGTGTTTAGTTGTCAGTCAATGTCTTCTGACGCACATATTTAACTGCCACTGCCCTAAATACTAAAATAGGCTAGTTATTCTGCTCTGAGGCAAACTGGCTGTGATATAAACATTAAACCTCAGGTTTGTTTTGCATGATTCAACAGGACTGAACAACAGTTTAACTAGAGTTTACAAATGAGATCTCAGTAATATCTCAAGGATTAAATGCTGTAAGCATTAAAATCATCCTCTGGCTATTAGCTTTGGCGTTTCTGATGTGTATATCGGTTCTGTCGGGCTCTAGAATATCCTCATCTTGAGTTTGGCTGTCCTGATTATGAGCGAGACTCGCCGGGCGACTGGATTTGGGTTCGCCGGGCTCCACCCGTCTGGCTGGCTCTGCACTTTCACTTCCCGTGCTGCCGATGCGCCGCGGCTCCTGTACCGAGCAGATGTCGCTCTCGCCCGGCGCACCTCGGCGCCCCACCGTTCAGTGGTTTTATCATGATTTACGAGGAACAGGTAGCGTTTATGATGCCGTCTGATCTGATTTAGCCTGCGCCGCTGAGGTGTACGGATCCACATCTGCAGCGCGGGACTCGGCTCTACGGGTGGCCAGCGAATGCAGCTACTTAAGAGGGATTTAACGGGATTTTCAGGCTTATTGGTGTCAGTCTTTATGGTCGGCTGTAGGTAAATGGACTCTGTTGTGATGCACTCAGAATATTAATGCTTACACAGTAACTGCCTGTTTGATATTGAAATTCTGTTATTATTTACTTGTTTTAAATCTGCATGAGTTCTCTAGAGCACAAAAGTATGGGCGCATGATTTCCGCGATACGGAAAACACAGACGGAATCAATTTACTTTATAAAACGGAATGTCAAGGAATTTGTCAGATTTTGTCAGTACACATCAAACGGCGATATGGACTACTGTCTGTGAATATTAAACCACAAAAAGACTCTTTAAATATGAATCCTGCATGTTCTGCGTGTCTCTGCTTGAATGAATGGCGCTGTTCTTTACGGCAACCCGTCAAAATAAAAGTCTGGTTAAACTTGAAGAAACTGTGACAGAAATATATCAGTATTTTACAGTAGAATGTCTCAATGTATTAATAATAATAATAATAATAATTATTATTATTATTATTATTCAAACATGGCCATTATGTTTAAGGAATAATCATACAATGTTTCATCCATGTTTTAATTTTAATGGTAAACCTCTGTTGTGCAGCACTTCTTTGGATCAAAAGATAAGTTAAATGAATGTTTTATGCCTTCATTTGATTACCAGAAAAATGTAAATGCACAACACAGAATTTGTGAAAAAAGTCGAAGTCAAGTCAAGTCACCTTTATTTATATAGCGCTTTTAACAATACAGATTGTGTCAAAGCAACTGAACAGCATTAATTAGGAAAATAGTTTGTCAATAATGCAAAATGACAATAGTAAATACTAATTTTTAAGTTAAAGAAAGTTCATCATTGAATTCATCATCCAGCTCAGTTCAGTTTAAATAGTATCTTTGCAATCAAGTCAACGATAACGCCGGAAATGAAGTGTCCCCAACTAAGCAAGCCAGAGGCGACAGCGGCAAGGAACCAAAACTTCATCGGTGACAGAATGGAGAAAAAACCTTGGGAGAAACCAGGCTCAGTCGGGGGGCCAGTTCTCCTCTGACCAGACGAAACCAGCAGTTCAATTCCAGGCTGCAGCAAAGTCACATTGTGCAGAGGAATCATCTGGTTCCTGTGGTCTTGTCCCGGTGGTCGTCTGAGACGAGGTCTTTACAGGGGATCTGTATCTGGGGATTTCATAGAGCACTATTAATGTAATGCATAAATAAATAGTTGTTTTTTTATGAATAAAATAAATGACACATGCTCTTTGATTATTAAAATGGAATCCACAAAAATGAAAATGGAAAACAGAAGATTTGGTAAAAATAAAACATAATTTGAGGGGGAAATAAAATGGGGCCATATATTTTTATTAAATTATTATTATTTTTTTGCATAATTTTCTGCATATTTTTTTTATAATTACACATGCTTTTTGATTACTAAAATTTTAGTCCAGAAAAATGTAAATAGAAAAAAAAGGAATCCAAAACAATTTAAACAGAAACAAACACAGAATTTGGGAATAAATAAACAAACATTTGGAAAAAGTAAAACGTATTTCATGGGGTCCTAAAAAGGAGATATTTTGAAGGCTGTTCATGTTGACTTTTCTATCCACCTGTTTCCTAACAGACTTTACTGCGTTTTAAATTATGGAAGGCACTTCCAGTTTGAGGAAGTTCCACTTAAAGATCCACTTTGTATTCCACTGTAACAATTTGAAAAAGACAACATATCTGCGCATTTGTGGTCTTAATGTACACTCTATCTCAAGAATAATTCACTGAATGCACTAAGAATCTCTGGTTTTTCTCTTTAAATCCTCACGTCTCTTTGCAGGATTGTTTTCACACGGATGCTTTAAAATGTTATCGTCTCCCATTTTCAATTCTAATCCCTATCAGCAGCCTTTACTGTAAGGTTTCTAAAGCTGGTCAATACAGTATTTATAATGTCACCTCATAGTACCAAGTTTATGAAAATGCTTGCGTTCATAGAGAAAATCTTTGGCTGATTGTTTACAGTTTGACAGAAGTTACTTCCATTGTTCATGCAAAGCATCATGGGGCAAAGATGGAGACAGTGAAAATGTGTGAAGACCAGTGTTGGGGGTAACGCATTACAAGTAACGCGAGTTACGTAATCAGATTACTTTTTTCAAGTAACACCAAAAAACTCTAAAAACACCAAAGTGATAATCTGAAGAGCCTGTTATGGCTATATACAGTATAATAGTGTTTTTTTGTCCTGTGTTTAGATTGTATGCAAGTGAAAAGGTTGCTAAACATCTTCATTTGTCTTCCACGAAAGAAAGCAATTCCTTTAGGACACGAAACATTCATTTTTGAGTCAGTTATTGTTTTCAAACCATAATGCACAGGGTTAGATGCGATATTGAAAGCCACAAAGAGAATTTCCCTAATGAAAAGATCAGTGATGTCTGATGATGTGGTTGTTCGACTACAAGCAGGTTTTTAACAGGATTTTACCGCGGAACAGCTTTATCCTCATTAAGATGTATAGATGAATGAGCGTAACTTCACACCAGCATGAAGGAGAAATGGGGAAAAAATAGTCTGTTCCGAAGTCTAGTGAGCTGCCTACCTAGACAGCACATTAATGCATCGTGAACACAGACTTAATTACATAAATTTGCTGCTTTCTTTCTGAAATTTAAGACATCACACTCTGAAAACAGTCCCAGAATGCATTGTGACAAACCCTTTGTGAATGTATCTAATGGTCGATATGAATTAATGTGAATAATTATCAAATTGATATGTATACTTATAAAATAATATACTATATATATATATATATATCTATACCAATATTTGTGTGTGATGCTAATGCTTTAAAAAAACATTGTGAGTTTGTGCACTTCACAATAAGTGCCTATGTAGAGTGTTTCTTATTGGCCACTTATAAGGCTTACATTTCAGTTGGGATGCTCCCTAAGAAGGCAGCAGTTGTTTTCTCCTAACAAATGGATCAGCATTGGATCAGTTATAAACAGCGCGTGATGCAATCCATGCAGCTCGGCCTATAATGCAGAGTAAGAATTTCATTTATTCATTTAAATATAAAATGTATTTATTATTTATTTATGTCTTTAATATACATTTAAAATTATACATATAATTTTCCTCATTCAGTGTGCAATCTTAGATATTTTATCATTGTAATTTTATTATAATAAATGTTTATTTATTAATTTATTTATTTAACAGACATTTAAAAATATGAATCTAATTCTCTTCCTTCAATGTGTAATCTTAAATCAGATTTAGAAACAGATGTAAGCTTCCTCCTGCTCTCCAGTGAGTTCAGCACTAGCTAAGTGTGTTATTGAATTGAGCTTGTTAAGTGTGTGAGAGGGTTTATTTCGTTTTCACACTCAGAGAATAGATGCTAATTGAGTTTCAGATCTTTTCTCGTCTTCACGTTTGTTTGCCGAAATGCCATACCGTCTGTTCTGTGTGCTTTGTACTTATTGATTAATCAAACTAGTGTTCTTCAAGATGCTAATTTACATTTGATGACCAAACTCAGTAACAAAATCAGGTTTGTGCAGAAATGAATGAAAATTTAATTTAATGTCAACAACAAAAATATATATATATATTTTTTATATATTTGAAGAGCTTATGCTCATCAAGGCTGCATTTATTTGATCAAAAATACAGTAAAATCTGTAAAATTGTGAAATATTATTACAATTTAAAATAGCTGTTTTCTATGTGAATATCTGTTAAACAGTAATGTATTTCTGTGATGCGCAGCTGTATTTTCAGCATCATTCCTCCAGTCTTCAGTGTCACATGATCTTCAGAAATCAGTATAATATGCTGCTTTGCTGCTCGAGAAACATTTCTGATTATTATCAGTGTTGAACACAGGTGTGCTGCACAATATTTTTGAGGAAACCGTGATACATTTTGTTTTTCAGGTTTATTTGGTGAATTAAAAGTTCAAAAGAGCAGCATTCATTTGAAATATAAATATTTTGTAACATTATAAATGTCTTGACTGACACTTTTGATCAATTTACTGCATCCCTGCTGGATAAAAGTATGAATTTCCTTTAAAAAAAAAAAAATCACACCCCAAATTTGTTTACATGACTGTATGATTAGTTGCATGTTATAATTAACATTCAGTGCTGTTTTTTCCTGACCCATCAGAACAGACCCGAGACTCATCAGTATGCAGTGAGAAACGCTAGTCACGACTCCGTCTGTCACGAGAAGCGTTTAGAGTTGAAGACGCGAGCGCCTGTGTTTCTTCCTCTCGTGAGAGCGAGAGCTTGTCGCTCCTGACGCTGGAGGATTTGCACCTTGACTCTCGATGTATTTCACAGGCCACTTTTGAGCAAATGAGATGCGCCTCCTCAGCAGGAAACAGAGCAATTTGTTGGGCTTAACGCTGCACTGCAGCAGACGGCTGATCCCTTCAAACACACTGAGAGCGCTACTCAGCTCCCAATTACTCTGAACCCAGAACTCCAAATTGCACACATCTCTGACAGATTTAAGGACAAAATGAATGCTCCTCCCTGCAAAATAATTCACTTGGTGCCTCCGTTTGCCTCTTTAAATAGCCAGCAGGACCTTAACTGGAAAATACCCTGATTATGAAAGCCTGAGGTGCTGTGCTAGTTTTAGCTGGTTTAAGCTGGTCTGACTGGTCTCTCAAATTGGAGCCCGCTGGTTCTGGTGGTCGTTCAGATGTGTCTTAGCCTAAACAGCTGACAGGTAGATTGTGTATTTTTCATAATTAATTATATAAATATTTTATCTTTTTAATTTGGGTATACATTTAATCTATATTTTGATGTTTAGTAATTATATTTTTGTTACGTTTATTTATTATGTTATCTATTTATATATTAACATTCATTATACATTTTATTTACATATTAATATACAACAATATAAACTTAATGCCTTCATAAATATAAAAATAACTTAAATATGTTATTCTATTTTTTATATAATTTTGTAATAATTTCATATTTATTATAGTTTTTTTTACATTTATTACTTTATGTATTTATATATTTGACATACATTTTAAGCTTTACAGATTTTAACACATTAATTCCATCACTACCTAAAAGTTGCTTTAGGATGTGTTCATATTTTATATTAATTTAATTTTTTTATATAATTAATGATTTAACATTTATATAACATTTGTTTATTTATATTTATTGTATATATCATTTTCTAGATTTAATATACATTTTAAAATGTAAATATAATTTATTTTATTTGAATTTTATAAGTATTTTAAATTATATATATTATAATTTAATTATGTAATTTAATTTATATTGTATAATTAAGCATAATTAACATACATATACATATAACATACATTTAAAAATGTAAATATAATAAATTTTAATAGAATTTTATACGTATTTTACATTTTTTATATATATATATATATATATAATTTAATTATGTAATTTAATATATTTAATGTATGTTGTATAATTATAATTTATTTTAAATTAAATTTGTAATAATATTTTATGTATATAGTATTTGTTTTATATTTAATAATTTTACCTTTTATTTTGCTAATGATAATGAAAAAATAATGTATTGTTTCATTGATTTAAAAAAATGACACTGAAACTTAATATTATTTTATATTTTATATATATGTCCAGTACATGTGCTGTGCTGTACATATGGTGAGATTTTTTTTTAACACAATAATGCATTTCATGTAAACATAAAAAACATGTCAGCCTAATTATACGTGATGTTTTATTAACAAATTTTGGTAGGAGCATGCGCAGATAATTAACACGGCCAGTCCATCATCAGTAATTACACCATCTATCCAATCAGCACAAGAGAGAACCCCTATAAATAATCAAAGCAGCCTTACCTCCATTATCTCTAGTCTTTCAGCATCCTTCCACCACCCCGACTCCTCACCTTCAGCCCGTTCCTACCCCAGCACGGGGAGGAACACTCGGGGGGAGCGCTCTGTGTCCGGGCTTAGACCCCTCTCCCCGGACAGGGGGAGTACCCCGGGCTAGAGAGCAATAACCGAGCTCGGACCCCTCTCCCCGGACAGGGGGAGTACCCCACGCTAGAGAGCAATAACCGAGCTCGGACCCCTCTCCCCGGACAGGGGGAGTACCCCACGCTAGAGAGCAATAACCGAGCTCGGACCCCTCTCCCCGGACAGGGGGAGTACCCCACGCTAGAGAGCAATAACCGAGCTCGGACCCCTCTCCCCGGACAGGGGGAGTACCCCACGCTAGAGAGCAATAACCGAGCTCGGACCCCTCTCCCCGGACAGGGGGAGTACCCCGGGCTAGAGCGCAATAACCGAGCTTGGACCCCTCTCCCCGGACAGGGGGAGTACCCCAGGCTAGAGAGCAATAACCGAGCTCGGACCCCTCTCCCCGGACATGGGGAGTACCCCGGGCTAGAGAGCAATAACCGAGCTCGGAGCCCTCTCCCCGGACAGCATGCCAAATACGCATAACCTTTACTCTGTTCATTATATGTAAGTGTGAACTCGTGAAATGACAATTATTCAGCTGGTCATAGACCAGCCTAACAAGCCGGTCTTAGTAGTGAGATCAGTGTTTTAGTTCAGCAGGTTAGTGCTGTATTGATTTCCTTTAATACAGTGACGTGATGGAGAGGAGCGCTGCTCGCTGACCCGTGGCCGTGTCGAGTCGCTCCAATCACCACAGGCTCTCGCCTCGTATTAAGCTGAACAAGAGTTATAGACTGCTCTCTTTATCTTTATGCTTCTTTATGATCCAGTGGGAAACATAAAAGATGCAGGAGCGCATTAGTGCATCAGGTCAAACCACAAAAGGTCACGTAACGCTGTTGTTCTCCTCATGCAAGGCTTTCTCTGGGAACTCGAACGCTGACAGTGTGGTGATGTACAAACTCCAGCAGCCGGTCATCGCTCAGTACGTCCGGATACTGCCGCTCCACTGGAACCCCAACGGCAGGATCGGCCTGAGACTCGAGGCCTATGGCTGCCAATACAGTACGTCTTTAACAATCTTTCATATTATGAAGTGTTTTTTTATTAAAAGATGATTCCAAATCTTTTGTTATGAAATTAATTTATTATAGTTATTTATTCATTCATTCATTCAAATATGAATTAAAATGTTATGTTTTTTTATTTGAACATTAATTTCATATTATAAAATGTATGCATTTATTTTAAAGTAATTTAAAATCTTTTATGTTATGAAATTAGTTTCTTGTTCATTAATTTAGAGTAAATATGAATAAAATGTTATAAATGTTTTTTATATATTTATTTAAATATGATTTAAAATCCTTCATGTTGTTTATTTAAATATGAAATGTATTTAAATTATGAAATTATTATCATGTTCGTTATTCAGCTATTCATTCACCATTTAAATATGAATACATTTGTATTTATTTAAATTGAATAAAAAATAATTTGTGTATTTAAACAAATACATTAATTTATTTGTTTAAATATGATTTAATCTTTTACGTTATAAAGTCAAATTAATATAATTGGTATTATTCATTTATTTATTTAAATTTGATTTAAAAACTTTCATGTTATGAATTTTATTTAATATTGTTTAAAATATTTTGTTATGATAGAAATGTAATAGTATTATTATTATTATTCATTAATTTAAATATAAGTTAAAATCATTCAAATGTTTTTAGTTAAATATGATTTTTAATCTTGCATGTTGTGAACTGTCCAAATATTCTGTTTTGACTTCCTGAAGAGTGAAACACTGTGACACTTCCAAAACATTGATCAGAACTTTCAAAACGGTGTGTAAATGGAAGCAATGTAGTGAGTTTAGGTGTGAGACTGTGTGTTTACGCAGCCAGTGGAAGACCTGTTTGGTAAGACTCATTATTTTTGGATTTCGATCTGATGCAGTTTACCTTTAAATATAATTTATTTTAGTTTGCTGATGACAACCTTAATGAAACTCCAGATCAGTCTGTGCTTTATAATATGACAGTTTAACGCCACATATCACCAAGCAGGGCCGGCCCTAGCATTTTGGGGGCCCTAGGCAGTTTTTCAAAAGAGGGGCCCCCCCATCCCCCGTCGTATACATCTTACACTGACACTTTATTGTAAAGCAATGTTACTTTCTACCCGGTCTCATGGCAAAAACGTACCTGGGGGCACACTTTCGCAAGACGCGAAATACGTACCAATAAGTACATATCACTGCAGTTTCCAAAAGAAATGAACACTAGAGGCAGTACAACTCCGACACCTTTTAAATTATTTTCACACAAAATATGATTTACAGAGTTTCGATTAATAAAGCATAATTTTCGCACAATTACTTGAAGAGTATTATGTCGTGACTTCAAAACATTTTTAATATGCTGGGAGATTAGAAAACTGATGCTTTTGAATGTTAGCACCGCACATATCCAGCTTCATATCAATGGGTTTTCATAGATGATAGGTTTGTTCGGTAGCTCACGGAGTACCCGGATATGTACTTGAGAGGCGAGGAGCTCCGGTACGAATCCCGTGTAACTACGGTTCGACAAAACAGTTCAAATCTGCATATCAGGAAGTTAAAACGGCACGGTTGCATCAAAAAATGTGTTTTTATATCAGTTTTGCATTTGTTAACACTATCGGGTAGGTTTAGGGTTGGGTTTGGTGTAGGGCATATTTCCAACACGATAGAGCATTAACTTTTAGCGACAGTCCCCGGATATTTGAATTCTGAATCGTCGCAATACGTACCTATATCAACGTAATAAAAACGTACCAGGGTTCACGTATTGAACCCGTGTTTTAGCGCCACTCAGTGGACATTTCTGTTTGAAACTGCGGCGAAACGTGCAGTAAGGTACGTAAAAACGGTGTTGCAGAACAGTACCCAGAGGTACGTATTTTTATGAGACTGGGTTGGTTATTTTAGTATCATTCATGTGCTATTATAGTTTTTGTTAATATATTTAATTATTTTTATATTTTCTACTGTCATTTTCATTTTAAAGTTTTAGTAATTTTATTGTTTGTTTTTATTAGTTTTGTTGATTTTCTGTATAGATATTATGTTTTATTTCAGTTTTAGTGTTAGTTGTTTTAGAACATCAAGATAAACTAAATGAAAATGGGAAATGTTGCCTTGTCAACTAGCTAAAATAAAACAGTATAAGTATTTTATTTCAGTTAACGTTTATTTTATTTCAAGTAACATTTTTTTTTAGTTAACTATAACTATTACAACCCTGTTGTAAAAAATTTCCAAACTGTCTTAATCATCTACTCAGTGTTTATCTTTCAATACATTAATATGAAGATATATTTACTTATTAAGCTCTTTTAACAATTATGTAAAACTTTTAAAAATGTAAAAGCTTAACCATTGCTTTCAGAAAAATGTATGAAAATTTTGTGAGATTAATGCTTTAATAAAGCAAGAACACCTGGATTATGAAAATTAAAGAGAATAATGTATTATTATTATCAATAATAATGCAGAATAATCTATTTTGGGCTTTAAAATGCAAAAATGTATAAGTGTAAACAAATGTTTGAATAGAGATATGGTATATTTAAATATTTGTGTTATTTGATAAACATAAAAAAATATCTGAATGGCTGTTTGAAAACATGTAAATACTGTCAAGCAGGTGTCAGAAGTTGCGCTTGCGCAGCGCTGCTTTGAGTTCAGGGGTAACCATGGTAACGGTGTATTTCTGCTGTTCCTAAAGCGCCACCTGCTGCCAGAGTGAACTATTTTCAGAGTGAAACTTTTTTTTTCAGCCCGTCTGCTGCTTTTTTCACATAAATGAGAAAATCCGACCAAACTTTTACATGGCAAAAGCGCAGCGCAGTGTTGTAAAACTTAACCGGTCGATAGAAAATATATTTTCAAAATCCGTCATGTACCCTTATCTTGCTCACTTTCTTTTCTCTTTTCACACTTCTCTGTAGTCTGCACCAATTTTATAGTGCCGCCTCTTCATTTTCAAACATTAGCACACACGACTGAAATTTTTATAAAAGTTATTATTATCGAGCTTTACCGTCTGAACTCTGACATGGGGCCCCCTGGAGGCCACGGGGCCCTATGCAACCGCTTATATCGCTTATTAGGTCATTATAACACGCGTTACTCAGACGAGTGTGTTTGAGTCTCTGGCCTGATGTATGACTGGTCTCTCAGAGGTCCTGTGTGGCAGTTCTGTCCCGTTGCTCTGTTGAATGAGACGTGTTGTCTCTGGAGTCACACGGGGCAGAACCGCAGGGCAAAAGCTCTGGTCAACATACATAGAGTGTTTATTTGCCTCAAGTGCATTAAGAGCTTTTGGATTGTTTCCATGTTCATAAATATAGCAGACCATTAGGGATGGAGTCTTTTTTTTCCCTTCATTCATGAAGATGTATAATTTATTGCTGGCATCTGCAGGTTCAGTCCAGTGTCAGGCGTTTGCATCATCTCTGTTGACCTCAGGTTTAAACTCTCTCTGCTCCGCTTACAGTGACAACAGACCTGCACAAACACGCTGTATACGCCACTAATTATAATGCACAGAGTTTAATAGTTAGCATCAGGGGTTTGTTGACATGTCAGAGTGCGCAAATAAACAGATCAATGTTTTGAGAACGTCACAGTGTTGCCGTCTTCAGGAAGTTAAACTACTGACTTACAGTGACGCTGAACAATAAACTGACACTGAGTAAACATCACACACAGAATCATTATTTATTCATTTATTTATTTATTTTACATTCTCTATTGTGCATTATATATTTATCATACTTCATTATTTATTTATTATAATCCCTTATTTATTTATTTATTTATTTATTTGTAGTTCATGATCTAAATATTTATTTATTTGTTTTAGTTCATTATTATTGTTTTCATTTTAGATTGTTATTATTTACTTACATATTTTGTTACTTTATATGTTATTTAATTATTTTTTTAGTTCATTATTATTTATGTATAGTGCATTTATTTAATATAGTTCAGTATTTAATTTCCAATTTATTGATGATATTTCATTATTAAAATATTTATTTTAGTTCATTATGATCTGTGTATAATTGTTATTTATTTATTTATTCATTTATCTATTTTAGTTCATTACTATTATCTATTATTGTTCATTATTAATTAATTAATTAATTCATTTTAGTTCATTATTATTTATTTACGTTTAGTGGATTTGTTGATTTCAATTTATTTGATAATTCATTATTTAAATATTTATTTGTTAATTAGATATTTATTTAAATTTTAGTTCATTATTATCACTATTGTTTACTTATTTAGTATATTTATGTATTTATTTATTGTAGTTTATTTATTTAAATTTATTTATTTATTTAAATTTATTTATTTTACTTATTTATTACTTATTATTGTCTCTTATTTATTTTACTTCATTATTATTTATTTAATTTGATTTATTTATATAATTGTTGGTTTAATTAATGTCGGTTATTATTTATGTATTTATTTTAGTTAATTTTTTATGTTATTAATTTTTTGTTTGCTTGTTTGTATGTTTGTTGTAATGTCATTACAATGTATTTACTGAATGAAGGTGAAGCCTTGTTAACTAGAATGGAAATCAGTCGTTTTTACAGTTACAGTTGTTCGTTTCTGGTGTGTTTTCAGAGTCTAATGTGGTCGGTTTTGATGGCAGCGCTCATTTGCTCTTCAGGCCGGATCCCAGCGCCAGTCCGGCAGACAGAGACGTGTTATCCATGAACTTCAAAACCCTGCTGAACTCTGGGATGCTGGTTCACGTGGAGGAACGCAGCGGACACACGCTCACTCTGGAGTTATTCAGAGGGAAACTCCAACTGCAGCTCAGAAAAGGTACTAATACACATCTCTCAGCTGCTGGAACTAACGATTATCTTCATTTATGCCGATTGATGTCATTTTTGAGCCTCTTTTATCTAAAGTCATTCGGTTTCAGGCAGACAGCATGAAAGTAGAGCGTTTAGGGCCACAAACTACGCTTAAAAGACTTACGGTGCATTGTGGCGGTATGATAAAGCTGTCAGTTAGTTAGTCAGTACATTGACATAAACCATGGAACTGAATTACTGTTTAACATATTCATATGCCTTCTTTTTTATAAGTGAATCGCACCCCTTTGGGAGCTATTTTTAGGAAACATGGGCCTGGTTTCACAGACAGGGCTTAGACTGAGCCAGGATTAGGCCATAGTTCAATTAGGACATTTAAGTCAAGTCACCTTTATTTATATAGCGCTTTTAACAATACAGACTGTGTCAAAGCAACTTTACAGTATTAAATAGGAAAACAGTGTGTCAATAATGCAAAATGACAATAGTAAACACTCAATTTTCAGTTTATTGCAGTAATTTCAGAGATGAAGTCATTTTTATAAACGTGCCTTAGGAAAAAAAAAACATTACTGCTGTGCAACTTGAGACAAAAAGTAAGTTTCTTTCAGTTGAAACAGCTCAGATTTACATTTTAGTCTGGGACTAGGCTTAACTGACATCAAGGGCTGGATGGTGATAATTGTTTTTAAATAAAACTGAGATTGTTTTTTTGGTCCAGTTGGAAATCAAACCACTATAATTTCTATTCTTGGCTCCTTGGCTGAGCATAATAAAGCAGTGGTGAAAAATCTGACTCATAATTCAGATTTGACAAGCAAATCAATTCTGTGGTCGAATCCTGCTTTTTTAATTGGAGACTTTTAGCAAAGATAAAGCCCTTTCTTTATTTTAGAGACCTAGAGATAGTTATTCATGCTCTTATTTTTTCAGGTTTAGACTATTGTAATACTGTCTATATGGGAGTTGGTTCAAAATGCGGCTGCGAGATTGCTGACGTGATTGCTGACTTCTCTCAAATGCTTGCCAGTTTGTTTCCAGATTGAATATAAACTTTTATTCTTTGCTTTTAAATCTCTGAATGGGTTGGCACCAAAATACCTGGAGACATTAGTGAACCGGCATCCCTCTGTTAGGCCCCTGAGATCCTCTGATCAGTTTCTTTTAGTGGTTCCCAGATCGTGCTTTTTCGGTTGCTGCCCCCAAACTTTGAAACTCATTGCCTCTATGTATCAAATCATTTCTAGTTTTAAATCTTGGCTTTTAAGTCCCCATGCTATTAATTCTTAGGCGTGTGTTTGTTCTATGTTTTTTTCTGTGTAATGGTTGATTCCTTTGCCTATTCTTATTATTTTATTTTATTTTGATGTGCAGCAGTTTGGGCAACCTCGGTTGTATTGAAATGTGCTTTATAAATACAAAATACAAATACACAACAGCTGTCAGGAACATGTCAGGGTCACATTTCACCTCAAAACCAAAATAAAGAACCAAGAAATAATATTTTGTTATTAAAGCCTGTTTTAGGACCATTAATATGTTTTTGCATTATGACATTATTTTTAATCATAAAATATGCATATAAAAATGCATTGTTGTAATGAGAATTTTGGGGAAAATATGCTTAATTGTCTTGAAAATAATGTCATAAAAGTGTTATAATTCAAAGTGTGTGTGTGTGTGTGTGTGTCAGGGTTTTCTCTCTCTCTCTCCTCTCTCTCCTCTCGCTCTCTCTCCTCTCTCTCTCTCTCTCCTCTCTCTCTCTCTCTCTCTCACACACTCTCTCGCTCTCTCTC
>NW_015505538.1:597508-599818 GCF_001515645.1 Sinocyclocheilus grahami | reverse complement strand
GTATATAAACTAGAAATAAAATTAAAATAAGGGATTAGACATTTACAGAAGCAAAATGTACATCTAAGTAATATAATAGAGTAATCTGGCCTAATATAATGTAGCTGTGCTGGAAACATCAGATCAGGGCAGGCTGAGTGTGTTCTCTTCTGTGGTGACAGGCAGACACATATTGAGCAGCAAACACACAGCAGTTCTTCTGTTCTCCTAACAGATACGCCACTTTCTCCTGGTCTGAGAGAGTTTGAAATGTCTGATGGATCTGCTGTATTTGATCATAGAACACTGTCCGTATATCTGTGTATTTGGGGCATTCTGTTAGGAAGTGCAGCTCTGTCTCCATCTGATTCAGATCACAGTGTGAACACAGTCTCTGCTCCGGTGGCAGCCATGTTTTTCTGTGTCTGCCCGTCTCTATCATCAGCTTGTGTCCGCTGAGTCTGTATCTGGTCAACGTGCTTCTCAGTTTCTTATCTGACACTGTGTACAGATACTCTGCCGTACTGTACTCTCTCTTTAGGGCCAGATAGCATTGCACTTTACTCTGCTGTTGTGTTTGGGTTTGCCAGTGAGTGATGTAGCTCTGTTTGATCTGTGCAGTAATCTGACTGATTCTGATGCTGTGATGCAGAGCAGCAGTAGATGTTAGTGAAGCATCAGGACTGAAGCTCTGGATCAGCTGAGGGAGGGCCTTGCTTTCTTTGCTCATCTCTTGGTCTTGCAGGGCTTTATAATGATATGATTGGGGGTCACTGAGCTTCAGATGTTTCCAGAATTTAATTGCCCTTTTTTGTATCTTTATGATTAGAGGATATTTGCCTAATTCTGCCCTGCATGCGTTATTTGTTGTGTGACGGTGCACGTGTAGTATATTTTTACAGAGTTCTGCATGCAGGGTCTCAATCGGATGTTTTTCCCATTTGGTGAAATCTTGATTGGGATTTGTCAGTGGACCCCACACCTCACTGCCATAGAGGGCAATGGGCTCAATTACTGATTCTAATATTTTCAGCCAAATTCTAATAGGGATCTCTATAGGACATTGCCGTTTGATGGCGTAGAAGGCCCTGCGTGCTTTATCTCTCAGTTCATTCACAGCATGATTAAAGTTTCCCGTGGATGTGATTTTCAAACCCAGGTAGTTGTAGTGTGATGTGTGTGTTATCTGCTGAGTGCCTAATGTAAATGTGTGTGGTGTTCCCTGGGATCTGGATCTTTTCTGAAAGATCATAATTCTGGTTTTCTTCAGGTTGACTGTCAGAGCCCAGGTCTGGCAGTATTGCTGTAGCAGGTCCAGGTTCTGCTGTAAAGCGTGTTGAGTGGGAGACAGCAGAAGCAGGTCGTCTGCATACAGCAGGCATCTGATCTGAGAGTTGTGTAGGGTGAGGCCAGGGGCTGCAGATCGCTCCAGACTGCTCGCCAGTTCATTGATGTAGATGTTAAATAGCATTGGGCTTAAGCAGCAGCCCTGCCTCACTCCACGCTCCTGGGAAAGATACCTCGTACGTTTGGTGCTGATTTTTACGCCACATTTACTTTCAGTGTACATTGATTTGATAAGCTCATAGGTTTTACCTCCTATGCCACTTTCAATAAGTTTGTAGAATAGTCCTTGGTGCCAAATTGAGTCAAAAGCTTTTTTAAAGTCAATAAAGCATGCATATATTTTACCTTTATCTTGGTTAACATGTTTTTCAATTAGAGTATGTAATGTATAGATGTGATCAGATGTACGGTAATTTGGCTTCTGCTCAGTACATTGTGTGTGGTGATGAAGTCTAATAGTCGAGCGTTTATTATGCTACAGAATAACTTTCCCAGGTTGCTGCTCACACAGATGCCTCTGTAGTTGTTAGGATCAAATTGATCTCCGTTTTTAAAGATTGGTGTTATCAAGCCTTGATTCCAGATGTCAGGGAAGTAACCTACGCTCAGAAGCACATTGAATAGTTTTAGAATGGCCGATTGGAATTTACTGCTGGTGTGTTTTATCATTTCGTTTAATATCCCATCAGGTCCAGATGCTTTTTTGAGTTGGAGGTTTCTGATTTTTTCTTTAAGTTCTTTATCAGTTATTGGGAAATCTAATGGGTTTTGGTTATCTTTGATGGCTAATTCTAGTTTTTCCAGTTGGTTGATTGTTTGATTTTGCTTACAGTTTGTGTCTGTTTGTACTTTATTAAACAATGTTTGGAAATGACTTTCCCATATTTCTCCGTTTTGTATGGCCAATTCTTCATGATCAGTTTTTTTCAGATTGTTCCAATTTTCCCAAAATTGGTTTGTGTTCACTGACTTCTCAATTATTGT
>NW_015505538.1:570085-594874 GCF_001515645.1 Sinocyclocheilus grahami | reverse complement strand
TACATGCACACACATAGATGAAATATGACTTAGACAGGTTATTGCAAGGTACTTGAAGAACTCGTTTGAAAGAAAAACATGAAATTACCATGATACATGTCCACAAAACGTGACAATCCCATGGTACTGTTCGGTAGTTTATAATTAGATGAGATCTCCAGCAGATTAATATATATATATATATATATATACATGCACACACATAGATGAAATATGACTTAGACAGGTTATTGCAAGGTACTTGAAGAACTCGTTTGAAAGAAAAACATGAAATTACCATGATACATGTCCACAAAACGTGACAATCCCATGGTACTGTTCGGTAGTTTATAATTAGATGAGATCTCCAGCAGATTAACAGGTGATGTAGGAAACTCTTCAGGTGTGGGTGAGAGACGCAGTCAGTCGTGAGCGGCCCGTATGGCACAGATTCCCAGAATGCCATCTGTTATCTCAGCGTCAGAGTCTCTCTGTCCTCATGACCGCTGCTGGAGTTACAACTGATCAAATGGAACAGTTTAACAGTTTTAAACATAAAAGCTCTTTTAACAATTTGTTTTGTTTTGTTTTTGACATGAGGAACAACAAAATGTATTTAAGCACTAATTTATTATCCAAAAGCCAATGTTGTAAAATATTAAAATAATAATGAAGAGAAAACTGAATTTGTAAAATATCAGAATTAGATGCATATATGATGGTGTCATCAGCATAAAGTTGAACATTACAATGATTGAAAATTAGCTGTAAATTATTAACATAAATAGAAAAAACAAGTGGTCCTAATATTGAACCTTGGGGCACACCTCTGTTGAACAAAAAAAATCTGATTTATTCCCTTACATTGTTTTCTGTTATGCAGGAATGAATTAAACCACATAATTGCATTTGCAGAAAGACCAATAGTATGGAGTTTATCTAAAAGTAAGTATCAATCAAGTAAATCAAATGCTTTAGATAAATCAAGATAAATCAAGTCTTTTTCACAGGAGAAACATCTGAGAAGCAGGAGAGTTTTTGAGCAAGTCCTCATTTGTTCTGCATTTATTCTCATTGCTGTCTTGGACGAGAAACAGTTGATATATTAAGAAGATCTTTTTAGCAAATGTAATTTCTCCCGTAGTATCAGTGTGTGGTTGTAAATCTCACATGCTGTGTGTCTGTGAGTCAGTGTTATATTAGATCAGCGAAATATTATTACCGTTTTTGTTGACTCATGATAGAGTTACCATGTAAGTTAGGAGGTTAGACCAGTGTGCGTTTCACTGCATGATTCAGTTTATTAAAATGCATTTAGAATGATCACAAAATTCAAGATATGGGGGCAGAAATGTATATATTTATATAATTTCATATAGTTAATCAGTATGACACAAAGATGTTTTTTTTCCAACAAAAAGCAGCATGATTACAAATGTGATATTTATTTTATACTGCAGTCCAATAAACAAGAATTTAATATTAAGACACTTACATTTTAGACACAATATTGACTGTTTTTGCTCTATTTCGCCAACAAATATAATTCCAATTTGCGTCTCTGAGCAAAATGTCTGTGCACGTCTCTGCTTGCGTCTGTAAATCTGAGCTTTTCCATTGTGAAGTAACTGTAGCCTAACTGCCGCTCTCTCTGCTTTCACCATAATTTCAAGCAAATGGAAGATGTCTGCCATCACTTATTAGAGGGGTTTGTGAAAGTGTTAAAGTGGTCCCTCAGCCTCGCTCTGATTATGGCTCAACTCTGTTTGTCAGAAATGTGCGTGGCACTCGCTGTTGTCTTTGCCGAGCCGATGATGGCCGCTCATTCCTCTTGTTTAGATGAGATTTACTGTGCCGTAAGGACATTGCACTTCAAAGCGGTCGTTTTATCAGACAATATATTCAGCCAGTGTTGAATATAAATCACCTCAGGCGGCTTTTAAAAAGTTTTTAGGCTGAAAGTACAAGCATGTGTTGACTTTTAGGGCCTGGCATCTAAATAAGGAAGAATAGATGGAACAAAACATGCAAATTTAAGAGTTTAATTCAATATTTGGGCTGTCCTGATCAATGTTGCAACTAGTTTAAACTAAAGTTGATTATTGGAGTACATTTCACTACAAAATCTGAATTTCACATTAAATTCAATGGGTTGCTTGTGTTTCTTTGTCAAATTGACTAGCAGTTTCTGAAATAATTTTTGCTTGCTTTTTTCAATTAAATGTTTTCAAGTAAATTTATTTCAGTGTAGTCAGTCAGCATTGGTAGATTTTGAAAGTAAATATGTATTTTAGCATACTTTTCATGTATATATATATATATATATATATATATATATATATATATATATATATATATATATATATATATGTGTGTGTGTGTGTGTGTATAATTAAAATAAGTAGTATATAATTGAAATAAATCTGAAATAAAATATAAATATTAGGGGGAAATTGTAAAAACTTTAAACCAGTAAAACTGAAGTAAAAATAAAGCAAAAAAAACAAATCTAATACAATTTCAGCAAAACAGACAATATTGACAATAATGTGTCTAAAATTTAACACACTATTAACTTCTTGTTTATTGAACCGTTGTATAAAATTGTATTAAAATGTATTGGGAAAAACAGCACGTGCTTGTTTGAGATTGCTAAACTAAATCAATATTATATAAATATAAGATAAAAACCCATACAGCGTCATTTATTTTTATTTTTTGCCTCATATCTTGAATTATAGGTGCATATAACTGCATTCTAATAGACTGCATCACACAGTCAGTCATCCTGCATCGTGTTCATCAGCCTCTCCGTGCAATTTAAGATGAACCTAATACCTAATACAATTAATGCATTTATTTTATGTTTATGGCACGCAACATGGCTATCAATTATTCATCAGTTACCAGTGCTGGTCAGTTACCATCAGAATCGACAGTCTGTCAATGGAGTTTAGCTTCTATTAATTTCGTAACACTCCATTAATACGTGTGATTTCTGACATGAATCTGTCGTTCTTTCACAAGATCAGTTTCGGCGGAGCATCAGCAGCTGGACTCCAGAAATCCCACTCCAGGAGAAACTTACACGGCTGCTTGGAAAACGTGCTTTACAAGGACATCAGCGTGATCGAGCGAGCCGAAGAGCTGCAGGTCTCCATCAGAGTTAGTGTGTGAACACAGTCACGTCTGCAGCTGCTTTATTTGGCCTGCTAGCGATTGTCAGATGTTGGCTGCTTCATTCTTCCATAATGAGAGCTTTGTGTTTCCGTGACCCTTACCATGTTCTCCTCCATTATACAAGGTTTTTTCTTTTTTTACAATCATTGTCTTGGGAATTTGGGGGTTAAACCAATTACAGCCCTTTAATTCATTGTCGTAATGGCCGTGACATTGGTTTCAAGATAATAGCCAGGAAGGCAAATGCATAATTTATGAAGCAGACATCATGACTGTGGTGCTTCACTATTGCACATGAGAAATGCTCTTGGTCTTACTGCAGTATTTGTGTCTCTCGCAGGGGAACGTCAGCTTTACATGCACCGAATCCATAGACGTGCCGGTGACCTTCTCCAGTCCTGGAAGTTTCCTCGCTTTGCCGTGGGTCTCCGGTGGAGAAAGCGCCTCGGTCGCTCTGCAGTTCAGGACCTGGAACAGAGCGGGCCTGCTGATGACCTTTGACCTGCAGCATAACGCGGGAACGCTGTGGCTCTATCTGAGCGAGGCCAGAGCGCGACTGCAGATCCATAAGACCGGCCGGATCGTGACCGACATCACCGCAGGTTCGGCTCATGCATTATGGGATATAATATATTTGGAATGAAATAACAGCACGTATATACCATAGTTTCAGTTTATTTGACAGTAAAAGCAAAATCCATCTCTCTTGTGTGTCAAGAGTAAAGCAAAGTCGACATCAATGGCACCTGCTGCTGTGAGAAATGCAGTATGTATGGAAATCTCTATGTATGAACATTTGCATCACAAAAGAACTTTCTGGCTAAAACTAGTTTTAAACCAAATGAATGCAGAATAATGAATTACTTGAACTAAATTTTAGGTACCATGCTTAATATGAAGTATTATGTGAAACAGTACGCGGTATGCAAACATAAACATTGCAGTATCTTGAAATATTGTTCAGAATTATATTCATCTTAGAAATAAATGCTTATTTTGCATTTTTTATATATAAATGTATATATATTTTTTTTAGTTACTTACTGTATATAATCTATATATTTTTTTTTTTAAATTGTCCAAAACATTATAGTTTATATATTTATATGTAGTCTAGTTTTTAGTTTTAATTTATGTAGTTGTAGTTATTTTAGTACTTCAATGTCAACAAAATGAAAATGAGAAATTTTGCCTTGGCAACTAGCTGAAATAAAATGTTTTATTTTATTTTTTGAAAATATTTATTTTAATATTTATAATTTTTCAGTTAGTGTTATTATCATTAACTAAAGCTAAAACATTAAAAAAAAAAAATTTTGTTACTTAAAATAAATGTGAAATTGAAATTAGCTATAATTTTTTTTATCTGCTCCGCTAGTTGCCATGGAAACATATTTAATATTCATTTAGTTTAACTTGAAATACTTAAATAACTTTAACTAAAGTAAAAAAAAAGTGTAGAATAAATGTTAACTAAAATAAACAATTAAAAAAACTTTAAACTGAAGTACTTAACTAAAATTAAAATGGTATATTTTAGTGTTGATAAATTATTATAGTTATTATTTATTTTCATATTTTATTTTTTCATGTTAATTTTAGTTATTTTAAAAAAAAAGTTTTTGTCATTTTTATTTTCATTTTGTCATTAAATATGTAGTTTATATAGTATATATAGTTTTTATTAACTTTTTAGTTGTAGTTTATTTAGTTTTAGTTATTTTTATTTAGTTATGTTGCCTTGACAACTAGCTGAAATAAAATAAGTTAATCATATATGTGTGTGTGTGTGTGTGTGTATGTTTTTTTTTTGTTAATATTGATTTTATTTTAAGGAATAAAATGTTTTTATGATGTTAGTTTTAGCTTTATACATTTCATTGTGAAATGCATTAAACTCTGGTTGTATATATAACTGTAGCGTCTGGAAGTCAATAATCATGCAGATTTATGTTACAAACTTATAGAATTGTACAGTAAGAAAGTTATTTCCTTTAACCAGGAAATTAACGTTCTTAGAATTGACAAGACGGTTGACCCTGAGTGGTCAGCTAAATATCTACAGTGGATCTAAAATATGAATAGTTAATTATAACTAGTTATGGTTAATTATTCATATTTCCCCATGAGCTGATTCGCTACATAACGCACCTTTGATAAATATAGTTAGCTGACTATATTTTGTGCATACTGCAAAATTAGCGTCAGTAGTATGCTAGTGTGTTAAAAATGCATATTTAATCCAATTTTGTGTGAAAATGTCTGAACTTTTGGCAATCCAATCCAATATTGCATCAAGACAGAGTTGCTGTCAGGTTCATTTGACACAACGTAAATAAAGTAAAGATCAAGCGCATTGCATTGTTGGATACAGTATTTAACAAAGTGTGCTGTAGTTGTGTACTGCACATTTTGGCAGATATCATCTGTTTATTTCATGCATACAGAAAATATACATACTGTACACGATATACACACTGCATTTCTGAACTAACATGAGTAGTTTGCTAGTATATCATCACATATATACTCTTAAGTTTAAGGCAGAAATCTGTTCTTGCGGTTTATGTAAAAATGATCTCCTAATGCCTGTTATTTTGCCTGATCCACATGCTGGCTGTTTCTCCACAGGTGCCACTTTAAATGACGGTCAGTGGCACTCGCTGGAGCTGGCTGTGCGTCGAGGGCGTCTCGCAGTCACCCTGGACAGAACCGACAGCTCTACAGCGTCCACTTCCTTCCCTGTCGCGCCTGACAGCCAGCTATTCTTAGGCGGTAAGAGCAACCTTTAGCCATCCATCGCCTCCTGCTAACACAAAGCAACACGTTAGCTCAGAGTAATTTCCCTCTACTCGAGCCCAATCCTTCACGTTATTCAATCCATCCTTTCACTCAACAAACAGCTTCTGCTGAGAAAAGCACATTGGTTTAGCTTTCTAGCGGTTTGGGGCTGAAACTCTCTAAGGCTTAATTGCCTTCAGCTTAGTAACTGGAGAGAGAGAGCGTTACGCCGTCTATGAATGCACAACTGCAGTGGTTTTGCCTTGAGCCACAGTAAATAATGCATCATATCCTCATGCATGTGATGAGATCTGCCAATATGACAGTCATGTAGGACAGTTTGGGAAATGTCATAACAGTACGTGAAGCATTTGTAGGTCATTTCCAACGAGCAATTTGTCAATTTGCATTATTAGCATTATTGTTATTTTTAGTATTGTTATTTGGTGGAAAAAACATTAATATAAACTAAAATATAACTAAATTATTTAACTGAAATAAAACAAAATAAAATATAAAAAATAAATAACAATAATAATAAGTATAACAAATTAAGCTTATTTTATTTCAGCTAAATAAAATGTAAAAAATTAATAAAAAACTATTTATTTTATAAAAATGTATTTCCACTAGTTGCCATGGAAAAATTTATTATTTTTTGTTTAGATTAACTTGAAAACTTTAACTAAAACTGTGTAAAGTCAATATTAACTGAAATTAAATAAACTATAAAAATTAAGCTTATTTTGTTAAATAAATGCAAATTGCTAAGAACTATATAGACATGTATATTAGGGCTGTCATCGTTAACGCGTTAACGCATGCGATTAATTTTACAATCCTTAACGCGTTAAAATAATTTAACGCAATTAACGCAAAATTACTGAAGCACAATTTCTATTCTAACCCTTTAACCCAATTTTGCTTCTCTGCTTGCGATCAGATCATTTTAAGCCGCTAAACTCCGGGAAAGTTTTCAGTCCAATGATCCAGTAAGCGAATGCATTCAAACAATCCGTCCAAAACAGCGCTAATATAAAAGAAACCCGGCTGATTACATCAGAGATTGCAGAGAGAACAGAGCCTCGCGTTGCATTTTAAGTTAATTATTCATTCCAGTGTGTTTGGCTTTAAAACACGAGCTTTGTCATATTCTGTGATTGTCTCTGAAGAGCGCGAACCCTCACACGTCGCGCGCTTGTGTGAAGTACAGACTGAACGAATTGTCAACCAGTGTTGCCAAGTCCGCGGTTTTCACGAGGAGTTGGGCTACTTTAACACTGTTGCCGCGGGATGTTTTTCATGTCCGCGGGTTAAAGCGACCCCAATAACGTGATATTTAGCCCCTGGAATGCAACTTTTACCAGGGGAACCCCATCAAAAAATTTGTATTTTACCCACCCAAACATGAGTTTTACCGGGGGATCGCCCCTGAAAAGCAATTGGGCTAGTTTTGGGCTAGTTTTGGGCTAGTTTTGAGTAGCAATTGGGTGGGTTTTGCTGTGAAAGCCTGGCAACCCTGTTGTCAACACATCCCACCGCTGTACGGCCAGATGAGACGCAAACTACGTTTTCTCGACTGGATAACCAGTTTCGCTACTAATGTTTTGATGGATGAAGACTGCAATCAAGGTAAAGACGATTGCGGTAGCGTTCAGGTGTCGTACAGTAAGCACGCGTGAGTCCGTTATAATAATGCGTGTATGAGTGCTCTTGACGCACTGATCGCACATTGTATTTATGCACAGGCACAGACATTTCCGTACATTCACGTTGTTTCCACACACATTCACGATAATGTTTTGATTTGTCATGTTTATGTTGCTGTGTTTAGTTATACTGAATGGATCCATGTACTGTAGTAGATATATGCAGTCAACAGGTGGTTGGTTTAGGTTTTTTTGGCATCTCCATGTGGTCCTGTTCGGTATCACACCTTGGCTTCTCTAAAATGTAAAAAAAAAAAGCTCTTAGCTGTTGCACTGTACACATACTATACATTATATATATATATACAGGTGCATCTGAATAAATTAGAATGTCGCACACATTCACGATAATGTTTTGATTTGTCATGTTTATGTTGCTGTGTTTAGTTATACTGAATGGATCCATGTACTGTAGTAGATATATGCAGTCAACAGGTGGTTGGTTTAGGTTTTTTTGGCATCTCCATGTGGTCCTGTTCGGTATCGCAACTTGGCTTCTCTAAAATGTAAAAAAAAAGCTCTTAGCTGTTGCACTGTACACATACTATACATTATATATATATATACAGGTGCATCTCAATAAATTAGAATGTCGTGGAAAAGTTCATTTATTTCAGTAATTCAACTCAAATTGTGAAACTCGTGTATTAAATCAATTCAATGCACACAGACTGAAGTAGTTTAAGTCTTTGGTTCTTTTAATTGTTATGATTTTGGCTCACATTTGTTCCGGGAGGGGGCGAACTGTTATGGTTATGATCTGTTTTGATTTGGTTTTCTGCGTTTCCTTCCTTGTTTGTTTCCATGGTTTTTGATTAATTAGCTCCACACCTGTTTCTGTTTCTCCCTGATTACGTTCCCAGTATTTAAAACCGGTGTTCTCCATTATTCCTTTGTCTGCTATTGAGTTGATTCCCCTATGTGCTACGTGAGTGTCTGCCTGCCCTGTATTTCCCCGAAGCAAGGATTAAAAGACTGTCTTTTGAGTTTACACTTGTGTCTCCTCGTTCCACCTCCGTAGCCATTACGTAACACTGTGTCTGTGACCAGTATTTACTGAGCTTTGATGACTTATGAACCTAATTTATTGTTTACATTTTTACTGCCTTGAATTATTATTTTGGAATAAATTTAAAATGCTTAAAAACACTAAATTGATGAGATTCACTTGGCTTTAATAAACAGAATATTGATTACATTGTTCATGTAAAAATATAAAATAGAGTTTTTTTGTTGTTGTTTTCTGGTAGTGTAAGTAATGTTTACTTAACCAAGAGCATGTGACTGGGATAGGAATTTACATTTGATATTTAAAAAAAATTCAATTCAATTCAGAACACCACCGCACACCATTGATGTGTATATATATATATATATATATATATATATATATGAGGGCTGTCAGTCGATTTAAATTGAGTTCAATTCATTATACAATGTTCCGATTAATTAATCACATATGAATTGCACATTCAATTTGGCTGAGAAATTACCCACAAAAGATCATTTAAAGTCATTATTGTGTTGCATGAGAAAAACATGAAATAGATATTACAAAGTATAATATTAATATTAAAATAACACTGCCATAGCTTAAACGTGTTATTTTGTGTGTATTTGTGAAAGCACGTCCTGACCACTGACTGTTTTTGTGCTCAGGATGTCCGGACACAGAAGACAGCAGCTGCAGAAACCCGTTCAATGTTTTCCGAGGATGCATGCGTCTCATCCGGATGGGCGGCGCTTTAGTGGATCTCATCCGAGTGCAGCAGATGTTGTTTGGGAATTTTAGCGATCTACAGATGGACATGTGTGGGATCGTCGACAGGTAAGCAATTACACTTTTATGTGAACTCACAAAATCATTCCCCTTTCCATTTTCTTCCTCGCTAAATATATGCGTTCAGCTTGATTACCTAAATACAGAGATTAATTAGCCAGAGAAATGGCGCTGAATACTTATTCGCTAAAAGACGCAGATGATGAGCCTCGGGGAGAAACTGCCCTTGTTTAAATATTTATCCATCTGATCAATCGCAATGAATCACTTTCTGCTTTGTTATAAATGCAGCTTTTGTTCACAGTTTAGTTCAAATGGACATACGACTTGTAGAGCTTTTGCAGTGTGGGCTTTCTAGAGTTTCTGTTTATTTGTTTATTTAAATGTTTTTTGCGTCACCGTTTGTGACATGAATGATATCTCAAATTGTGCAGCTTGTTAAGGGGAGTTGTTTTTAAATTATTTAATTTAATTTAAAATTATTTAATTTTAAATGTTATTTTAAATAAAAAAATTATTTCAAATAGTTTTAAAATATTCTCATTTTGTATTAATTTTAAAGCAGAAGTGTGTAATTTCTGTGGCACTAACAATACTTAGGGTTGCACGATAAATGGCAGAGGATTCCCAAATCCAGGTGTGAAAAACTTGTTGCCTCTTTCCCAAAAAGACTCATGGCTGTATTTGATCAAAAGGGTGCTTCTACTAAATACTGAGCAAAGGGTCTGAATATTTAGGACCATGTGATATTTCAGTTTTTCTTTTTTAATAAATCTGCAAAAATGTCAACAATTCTGTGTTTTTCTGTCAATATGGGGTGCTGTGTGTACATTAATGAGGAAAAAAAATGAACTTAAATGATTTTAGCAAATGGCTGCAATATAACAAAGAGTGAAAAATTTAAGGGGGTCTGAATACTTTCCGTACCCACTGTATATCATCAGCCAACGTTATAGATTTTTTATTTCCAAAAGAATAGGTAAATGAGCATGAACAATTAAATATCCAGTTTCCAATATTGGATATTTAACTGTGCATGCTCCTTTCTCATAGTTTTACACTTAAATCACATTTGTTATCATGAAAAGCTCACTGTGCAAAAGTTTATTTTTAAACCTTTAATAATTTATTAACACAGGTAAATGTAATTATTTTAACATGTAAACAAATGTTTATTTAACAAAACATCAATCTTTGTACATTATAATTTTATATAATACGTTTTTTAGGGATGCACCGAAATGAAAATTCTGGGCCGAAACCGAAACCGAACAAAATGAAACACTAGGCCGAAGGCTGAATACCGAACACGGTTTTTCGAGTTTTTTTCCCCATGTATTTTTGCCAATTTGTTTTCACCATTGCATAAATTAAATAGCCAAAATCTGCTTTTTACTGTTTTGTCTTGCTTTTCAAAGAGGAAAAACAATTACAAAACAGCAATTAAAAAATATTTAACGCTGAACATTTTTAACATTCTAACAGACACTATACCAACAAAGCACAATTTAACTTAAAATTAATAAGTTAGTAAAATAATACCCCCTTCTTGAATCAGGCATGTATTTTTACTGTACAATTAAAAGCAGCCTTGCTGAGAAGAGACTTCTTTTAAAACATTAGAAAATATTACTTTTATTCTGGCGGAAACGCGCAGGAAGACCTCAACGCTTCTTTTTGTTGACAGCAGATTTATAAAAGAGTCTCATTACGAGTACGTCGCACGTATAGCATTCTCACGTGCCTTGTAAAAATTCATAAAAATGTGACTGAGCAACTGATGAGTTACACGGTTTCAGCGCAGATTTTCCTCGCGCTTTGGACTTTGAACGCTGGTTAACAAGCAGATCGCTCTCTCAGAATACATGCAATGCGTGCGTGTATTAGAAAACATAACGTTCTGCAGTTTATTTACTAATTGTTTAAGGCCATTTCGCGATTTCAGTCATCATACAGTAACCAGCAACAATCACCCCTTCCTCTTCTCATCGAAGACATGCGCTGCAGTCCAGTGCGTACAGTAGTACAGTGCGAAAATTGTTCAGAAATTCTATATGAATTTGACACAGCTTGTACTGTTTGGAAATTAGATGAAATTACTGACATGAAATGCTTATTTTATAGAATATAATCGTTTATTTTCATTTGACAAGGCTGTTTGTAGATTTTGGCGATATGTTGTGCTTCTGTCCTGCCAAGTACAACAACCAGTGCCAATAATCTCAAAATGGCCAAATATTGGCCCGGCTGCAACTAGTATACAGTATGTTTACTGTACACATTATGCAATCTTTCTAGACTGCCAAAGATGAGATATTTTTACACAAAACTGGATTAAAATTGTCCGTATTCACTGGCCCTTTTATCATTGCACACTGTTTGACGTGCTGTTTGAATGAATAGTAGGCTGTGTTTAGTACATACTGCAGGATTCATTGTGAACGTGTTCTCTGTGCTGTTGACCTGTGTGTTTCGTGTCAGGGAATGTTTGCTTCATTTGGCTTGATGCAGGAATGGATTTCTTTTGCTTTGAGACTGCAGTAAATCTCCTGAAGACAAGGCTGTTTTTGTGACAGTGCAATTTCTTTCTTCTGTGTGTTTGACGCTAAATGCACCGCTGTGACCGAGCTATTGAAAATGAACACGCACACTTACATCTCAAGTGAATATTGTCTTCTCTGACACTCGATGCAGATGTAGATGTGTTGTCTCTGAAAGCTGCGTCGCCTCTGGGTTCTCGTTTACATTCTGAAAGGTCCCGCTCTCGTCTGTCATACTTGTTCAGCGCTGAGGACTTCTGGGATTGCTGTTTGTTTGTTTGTTTATTGTTTTTTTGTTTGTTGTTGTGATGTTTGCAAAGCTATTGCAGCACAGAGTTAGTGATCATTCTGCATCGTTTGTGGCATGAACAATATCCCAGATAGACAGCTAATTTTGTGTTTTTGTATTTCTATTTTTTAATTATTTGAAAATAATCTATATTTACTTAATATTACAACAGTATTTTACTTAATATTTAAGTTAATATTAAAACTTAAATTTGTTTAAAAATTGTGTGTGTGTATATATACATACATATATTTAAAGCTGAAGTGTGTAATTTCTAACATCACTTAGGGCTGCATATATCAGTGATATATTGGTTTCATTGACCAATATTAGACTTTTTTTTTTTTTTTTATAAGTAGCATTAGTCAAAAGTTATCTAAATGTAAAAATATGGTAAATGAGCATGAACAATTAAATATCCGCAGTTTACAGTTTTCTATATTTAATTGTGCATGCTCATTTCTTCTATTTTTACACTTAGATGACCTTTCTTATCATGAAAAGCTTATTTAAAGTACATTTTTAAATGTTAATAATTTAATAACACTGGTCAATATAACTGTTTAATAACTTCAACAAATGTAAACATTTAATTAAATGTGTTACTTGCCATTTCTTTATAATGAGACATTTCTGGCAATTTTTTCAGTGTACATTATACTGTTATATTTTTATATAAATACATTTTTATTTCGGTAAACTAAGTTAATATGAGAAATGTTTCAACTATCTGATATACAGTGGGTACGGAAAGTATTCAGACCCCCTTCAATTTTTCACTCTTTGTTATATTGCAGCCATTTGCTAAAATCATTTAAGTTAATTTTTTTTCCTCATTAATGTACACACAGCACCCCATATTGACAGAAAAACACAGAATTGTTGACATTTTTGCAGATTTATTAAAAAAGAAAAACTGAAATATCACATGGTCCTAAGTATTCAGACCCTTTGCTGTGACACTCATATATTTAACTCAGGTGCTGTCCATTTCTTCTGATCATCCTTGAGATGGTTCTACACCTTCATTTGAGTCCAGCTGTGTTTGATTATACTGATTGGACTTGATTAGGAAAGCCACACACCTGTCTATATGATATATATATATATATATATATATATATATATCTGTATATACAGTATTATTGAGTCTGCAGGCATGAGGCGAGGGCAGATGACGTTCCTATCACTCCATGCAGAAACAGCAGCTCCGCTGTGAGGCTTATTACCTCTGCTAAAGGGCTGTAGGTTGAACTCAAATAACATTGCTGTCCATAACTAAGAAATATGGGATGGCAGCAGCTCTCATTGACTTTACATGTGCCCCATGTGAACCCACGGGCCCTGTGTGCAAAATGAGTGTGGACTAGAGTGAAGCTGAACGCCTTTATTAACCCCACAGCAAAGATAATATGAGGCTGCTGCTGTCTTTTGAGTGAGTTTGAATGACTAAAGTTGACATTGTAATGTTTTGTAGTGCAAATGAACCAATGTCAATTGGCAATGTCAGTATATAGTATGAACACTGTGCACACACTGATCTCACTGCATTTTGTTGTACATTTTATTTTCAGAAACTAGTATATACTGCAGTTTTCCGTATGGATCTGCTGTTGAGTTTTCTGGTGTTAAATAAGGTGCCGAGCTGAAGGTTGACCTGAGGAAGTTGTTTTATATACAGTATTATTGAGTCTGCAGGCATGAGGCGAGGGCAGATGACGTTCCTATCACTCCATGCAGAAACAGCAGCTCCGCTGTGAGGCTTATTACCTCTGCTAAAGGGCTGTAGGTTGAACTCAAATAACATTGCTGTCCATAACTAAGAAATATGGGATGGCAGCAGCTCTCATTGACTTTACATGTGCCCCATGTGAACCCACGGGCCCTGTGTGCAAAATGAGTGTGGACTAGAGTGAAGCTGAACGCCTTTATTAACCCCACATCAAAGATAATATGAGGCTGCTGCTGTCTTTTGAGTGAGTTTGAATGACTAAAGTTGACATTGTAATGTTTTGTAGTGCAAATGAACCAATGTCAATTGGCAATGTCAGTATATAGTATGAACACTGTGCACACACTGATCTCACTGCATTTTGTTGTACATTTTATTTTCAGAAACTAGTATATACTGCAGTTTTCCGTATGGATCTGCTGTTGAGTTTTCTGGTGTTAAATAAGGTGCCGAGCTGAAGGTTGACCTGAGGAAGTTGTTTTGTTATGCAGTGACGCGGGAGGAGCGCTGTGTGATGAAGTGCTCACTTTGACTAAAGCGCTGAGTAAGTGTTATTGTAAAGGTGAATAATGGAGAGAATAAAGAGGAGTTTGGAAGTTGTCGACACTTTCACTGAATCTCAGACACACGTGGACTCCTCCTCAACTCACTGAAATACAGCTGCTGTGTGGAGGATCATTACTAGTCCCGCCCATCACTTTAAAGAGCCAATCAGGTTATTGATTTGAGGGTTTTCCTACAGAAGCATATAAGCCCTGTTTTTATTCTGTCGCCTTAAAAAGTGCATAGCCACAAAAGGATACGAAACAAAAAGAGGTAATGAGTGGGAAGTGTTGCTATTTATCATGCATACCGTTGAGTCGCATCCATTCATATACTCTCACTGCGGTAAAAGAGCCTCATGCCCACAGATCCTGTGTTTTGTGTTTATGCAGAACTGCCTCTTTATTCCAGCAAATGCAGCGCTGCATGGGTTTGAGTCACACGTCCCGTTCTGCAGTGTTTCCTGCTCTACTGCCCCACTTATCATCCGCCTGTCCTGCACTAATTCTCATTTTGCATTTTACAAGTGCACTTGTATTCCATCCCATTGTTTCAGTGTCACCACTACATTTGTATTCAGTATTCAGCAGGGTTTTTCCTGAGTTGAAAACATTCTTACAGTATGCAGTGCAAAGCAGCATATTAGAATGATTTCTGAAGATCATGTGACACTGAAGACTGGAGTAATGATGCTGAAAATTCAGCTTTGATCACAGAAATAAATTATATTTTAACAGATATTCACATAGAAAACAGCTGTTTTAAATTGTAATAATATTTTACAATATTTCTGATTTTACTTTATTTTTGAACAAATAAATGTAGCCTTGGTGAGCAGAAGAGACTTATTTCAAAAACATTAAAATGTATCTTAGTTTTGAATGTTAGTGAATATGGCTGCCCTCATATGCAAAGTTGGTTAATTACATAATTGCGTATAATTAACATAATTGCACTTTTATATTTTCATCAATATTATTGATCATTGAAGCATCTCAACACTGAATTTTCTGCTTTAAAGTGCCTAATCAAAATCAAACAAATATATCTGTGTGTGTGTGTGTGTGTGTGTGTGTGTGTAAATGTAGCCTTGGTGAGCAGAAGAGACTTATTTCAAAAACATTAAAATGTATCTTAGTTTTGAATGTTAGTGAATATGGCTGCCCTCATATGCAAAGTTGGTTAATTACATAATTGCGTATAATTAACATAATTGCACTTTTATATTTTCATCAATATTATTGATCATTGAAGCATCTCAACACTGAATTTTCTGCTTTAAAGTGCCTAATCAAAATCAAAGATATATATCTGTGTGTGTGTGTGTGTGTGTGTGTGTGTGTGTGTGTGTGCGCGTGTGCGCGTGTGCGTGTGTGCGTGTGTGTGTGTGTGTGTGTGTGTGTGTGTGTGTACTGTGTTTATTTATTGATTTATTGATTGATTGCTTTTATTTTGCTGTTCACAACCCAACAGACCTGCATCAAATTTTTGGGTCCCCACCTGTTGAGACCTACTGATACTGTAAATCATTATAATTTATTAGATTGTGTACTTGTCCTTATGAATAACTACTGTAGTTCTTGCCATTAGCAATAATAAGAGCATGGACTGAAAACACTGCAGCTTAAACACATTTAGAAACTATCAAAGTAATAATAATAATATAGACTTACTCATTATTTAGCATGAATCTAATGCTGTTTTCTTCTCTAGCTGTTTAGAAAGTCACATCAATGGTCGAGTCTGGGCTGTTATTGCTGGTCGAGACGCTCAGTGGTTTGAAAGAGCCACAGGTGTGAATTCACTCAACAGTTTTGTTCAAGCTTAAGCAGGCGTTGAATGCGGCGGAGCAGTGCTGCGTAATGAGTCTTAAGTCTTTGTAATTCTTTTCAGCACAAACATGATTCCTTTGTATGCAAATGAGTCTTGTGCCGTATTCACTAAAGTCAGCATTATTTGCCTGGTGCAATTAACATTGTGCATTTAGCAGCCACCTAAAGCAAGAATTAGAATTTCATTTGATGTTTTATGCACTTTGTATTGATCATGGCAGCACTAATTCATTAAACAATGATCAAACGATGTTGAAAACCATTAAAGCAGGCTGTATATCAATTCAATTCAATTCAAGTTTATTTGTATAGTGCTTTTAACGATGCAAATCGTTGCAAAGCAGCTTTACAGAAAATTTAAGTATATTTATTATATTTAGTATTTCGTATATCCACACATGCAGTGGAGTTCATTATGCTTTTTGCATTTTAAAGGGCTGATAAGGTGTCTGGATCACTGCTGTACAGTCCCAGTAAAATATGATGGATCATGGAATTCAGAACTGATTGACAAGATGGGAAATTATTTTGGGTTTGTTTTTCTCATTAGCTGATTTGCAGGTTTAGAATTGACTGTATTGTCAACTTCAGCTTTAAAGTTATGATTCACTAAAAAAATGAACATTTGCTGAAAATGTCCAGTGAATGGGTGCCGTCAGAATGAGAGTCCAAACAGCTGATAAAAACATCACAATAATCCACACCACTCCAGTCCATCAGTTAACATCTGGAGAAGACAAAAGCTGAAACAAATCCATTATTGAGACGCTTTTAAATTCAAGCCTTTGCTTCCGGCTAAAATACGAGTTTGAAAAAAAAGACACTTTTTTCAACATTGATGATAATCCAAAATATTTCTTGATCAGCATATTATACTGATTTCTGAAGATCATGTGACACTGAAGACTGGAGTAATGATGCTGAAAATTCAGCTTTGATCACAGGAATAAATTGCATTTAACAGATATTCACATAGAAACCAGTTATTTTGCATTGTAATAATATTTCACAATTTTACAGTGTTTACTGTATTTCTCATCAAATAAATGCAGCTTTGGTGAGCAGAAGATACAAAAAACACATACTTTTGAACACGAGTGCATAAGTGGACTAGTTTCCCCATTTCATTTATAAACCTTTACTTCTTTTGTTTATGATTGATGTATGTTCATCTCAGATTGTCTCATCAGAGAAAACACAACAGTTTGGCAAGTCGTGCTTGGGTTTATCCTTTCTGCGTGTTTCTCGCTCCGTCTCTGTGTGTGTCAGTCTGATCATTACTCGCGGTGGCAGATTTCAGGAGAACAGAGGAGTCCGGCTGTGCCGCGGCTCTGTGTGAAGCCGACTGCAGCCGTTCGCTTGTGTCCCTGCGACCGGCCTGAAAAGCTCTGATGGGATCCGAGTCAACAAAGAGACGCTGCTCTCAATATGCTGTCGGTGTATGCAAACCAAAAAGTGTGGTTTAATTTTTTTTTCCCCTTTGGTTTGTCGTTCTGAACGGAATGAAAGACACACTCGATCCTGTTACGATTATAAAGCTACAAAGCGTGAAACCGGAGCAGAGAGTGTATCTATCCCGACCACCAAAAGCACAAAGAGCGTTTGAACGGATCCTCTTTGACCATCATTGTGGCCACAAATGGAAATCTGGTGAAAGATGTCAGCTGTAAAGCGAGCGCTGGTAACGCGAGCATGCAGATCATCCCGTGAGAGTTGGGAAAGGCTGGGAATTGTTTTTCAGCTCAGCCAAGAATATTGTGAGATGACTAGAAAGGATTCGCTTTACAAAGAGAAATTGGAAGGTGTTTTGTGGTCGAAGTGGCTGCTTTGAGTCACTCGGTTAACCTTGCTTTGCTCTCAGCAAAGCTTTATAGCTTCTAAATCAAGGCATCGTGGCATAAATGATTATTAGTGGTGTTTGCCAAGTCAATCTTGAGGTTAATGGTGTGATGAAACCTCAAACACAAAGTATTAAAGTTCAGCGTGTGTGTCGTCCTGCAGCGTTTGTGCAGGAATGAGTTCTCAAATCAGGTGTTGTTATTTCACTAACTATTATTTCAGACGTGTCAGTCGAGGGTTTTTGCACCAAAAACATATATGAGATTACATAAACCCTGAAGAATCTGCAAAAGGCTAATAATTACTGTAAAGCGTAATAGTTTCAGTAATAGCTTTTCAGGGCAGTACTAAATAAAAAAAGCAACATGCAATTTTTATGATCCCTCGATTTGTAAATTATTAATACTTTGCAGATTCTGTGACGTGTGTGTGTGAGCATTTTCGTGCATATTTTTCATCCTCCCTCTGAATTAAACAGGCTTTTGTGCCTTTATATTTAAGAACTTACAGTGACAAACAGTTATATGTAGAAATACATAACTCAATAAAAAATTTGATAATTTTTTAGTTAACAGTTTGCATGAGTTTGCAAGCCCATTGCAGTGTTTATGCCTATTTTATGCAAATGTTATGCTTATTTTTCAGCATCTCTCTGAATTAAACAGGCTTTCTGCTTTCCTATATTTAAGACTTCTTTATTTACAAATAGATTTCTGATTATAATAATGAACTTGATTTTGATTATGATCAGTTAACATCAGGGTGCTTTACAAGTTATGTAAATTACATTTTTGTTATCTACTTCTTCTGAAGTGATGGTTTGTGTGAAAAACAGACCCAAATTTAAGTCATTATTTGATTAATTCATATTTAATATTGATTTGCATGCTTCAAAACACAATGATGGCCATTGCTTCTAACAAATAATGTCTTGTTAGTTTAATGTGACCTGTTGCACATAATTTGATTTTAACTTTTTATCTCACAGTCTAAGAATACAAGTCTGAATTGTGAGATATAAACTCAAAATTGAGAGAAACCAGTCAGATGTTGCAGTTACCATGGTGGAAATAAACTTCCATATTCCTGCAATTTACATGCAACTGTCATACTGTCAGAATTCCTCCTATATGTCACTAAAAGCGCACCGCTCTAAAAGTCACTGTTTCCCGCTTCAGGATCAGATAAAGCCAGCAGCAAGGTTTTCAAACTGTCTACAAAGGCTGCATGTGTAATGCTGAATGACTGCGCTTCTCTGTATCTGATTGTCCTTGAGATCAAACATCAAATATGATTTTCCATGTCCTGTCTTTTTTTTTTTTTCACCAGATGCTCCCCGAGTCGCTGTGAACACGGAGGAAGATGCTCGCAGTCGTGGAGCACGTTTCACTGCAACTGTTCTGCCACGGGCTACAGCGGAGCGACCTGCCACAGCTGTAAGAACGCTTCTGAAATACAGACCACTTCCTGCACGCACTTCAAACGCTTCCTGTGCACTGATTCCTTCCACACTCAGAGTCAAGGATGGGTCAGGAGACAAGTGCTGAGAGAATAGTGACTCCCTCCTGATGTCCCTAAACTTCAATATTTCACCACTGTTTATGATAAAACTCGGTTACAGTGACAATAATTTCTTAATTTATGGAATGCAAAATCAATGCGCATCAGTGTGGATTTTGACATTTTGAATAGAATAACAACACACATTCATATTCACATTGTGTTTATTATGCTTATTCGTGTTCACATAGCTCCATTGAACAGCATCCATTAGGGCTTTTAGTGCAAAAGTTTGCATATTTGGAGAAATCTTGATATATTTACGTTTACTTAATATTTCCATAATTTCTATTCTATTCCAGCGCTTGGCACTTACTTTCTTCCCAAGGAAGAAAATTTAGCAACACATTAGGGTAACACTTTACAATTCCTGATGTTTAGTTAATGTAAGTTAATGTATTAACTAACATGAACAAACAATGAACAATACATTTATTACAGTCGTTCATTGTTAGTTCATGATAATTCACAGTGCATTAACTAATGTTAACAAGCACAACTTTTGATTTTAATAATGCATTGGTAAATGTTGAATTTAACATGAACTAAGATTAATAAATGCTGTAGAAGTGTTGCTCATTCTTAGTTCTAAAGTAGTTAACTAATGTTAACTAATAAACCTTATTATGAAGTGTTGCCCACATTAGACTAACAGGACATTATTTGATGTTAGAAATAATCATCATTGTGTTTTTTATCAAGGAGCAAATTTAGAAGCACATTAAAAAACTTTAGGTGTGTGTATGTGTATATAAATGTGACCCTGCAGCACAAAAGCAGTGTTGAGTCGCTGGGGGATATTTGTAGCAATAGCCAAAAATACATTGTATGGGTCAAAATTATAGATTTTTATTTTATGCCAAAAATCATTAGGATATTAAGTAAAGATCATGTTCCATGAAGATATTTTGTACATTTCCTACTGTAAATATATCAAAACTTAATGTTTGATTAGTAATATGCATTGCTAAGAACTTCATTTGGACGACTTTAAAGATGATTTTCTCAATATCTTGATTTTTTTGCACCCTCAGATTCCAGATTTTCAATCAAATATTGTCATATCCTAACAAACCATACATCAATGGAAAGCTTATTTATTCAGCTTTCAGGTGAAGCATAAATTTCAATTTCGAAAAATTGACACTTAAGACTGGTTTTGTGCTCCAGGGTCACATATGTATATATAGAAGCTACAAGAGTTTACATTAAATTAAATGCATGACAGATACAGTTAAACAAATAAAAAAACAAAACTGAATCATTATAAATGAGCTCGAAAAACACAGAGACTCTTATTTTTAAATGTCTAAGCTTCACTAATGCCAGCTGCTCATTCAAACAGATGAGGGAGATAAAATATGCACTTTTACAACCATCTACAGCATATTACAATATAAACACCATAAATTAAACATTGTCATAGTTAATCAACAGTCGACCATAAGCAATTGTTTGCAATAAATGCGTAATACAAATTGATTGAGAACTGCTCTGAAACTAGCACATTTAAGATCTCCTAAAATAAGTAAGACTTCTGTTTTAAGATACCTAAAATTTCCAAAAAGCATGAATACATTTTTACATTCTATCTATTTTTAGTCGCAAATGCAAGTGAAATACTCTGTATTCATCGTACTTGATTATGTGTGGATGTGTTTATCATTAATTGCATCATAAATTTGCAGATGTCATTGTGAAGCCTATTTTTAATATCTATCTTTTGTGCTGTATAGGAAGCTTTGAGTTTCATCTCATATTAAGCACTTTTATTCCAGAACATCAAAGAAGATTTAATTCCTCATGATATGAGGCCTGTAAGGAAACAATATAAAACATGACGCAAGGTCAGGCACTCATTAGCTGCAGCTTTACACACTTATGGATTTACAGTCCTCAGTGATGTGAAAAGGCCCGTTTTTTGGTGCCGTAAAAGAGTGTGGAACAGATTTGGGCTGAAATTAAGCACACGTCACTCAAATGTTTAATGGCGGCAGCATTAAAGACGTTCACACTTGAGCTGTTTTAAAGGGTGAGCGTTATTGAGAGGGACTTTATAGAGCGGCCACATAATTAGATCTCACATAAAGCTGCTGTCAGTCAGAGGAGCGTTTGGGGTTTAAAAATGAAAGGACATTTTTACAGTACAGTATAGCTGAATATATCTGCACTTTCCTTTTTAAGTGGGAGAACTTGCACAATTGGCGGCTGACTAAATACTTTTTTGCCCCACTGTATATTTGTATGGATATTATGGGTTTTAGATGTTGACCAAATTGAGATTGAAATGAAGTAATGTTTTCTCCAGGTGCTCAGACATATAAATATAGATCTATGGATATTAAATAAATATTATTATTATTGTTTTTATTATTACTAGTATTATTATTATGCTTTCAGAGAAAATAATGAACAAGTACTGCTGGTTAAAAAACATATATACAAATTACAATATATATATATATTTTTTTTTTAATTGTAATTTTTATATGTAATACATATACAAAATTATATACTTAAATATATATATATATATATATATATCTTATTATTACTAGTATTATTATTATGCTTTCAGAGAAAATAATGAACAAGTACTGCTGGTTAAAAAACATATATACAAATTACAATATATATATATATTTTTTTTTTAATTGTAATTTTTATATGTAATACATATACAAAATTATATACTTAAATATATATATATATATATATATCGATTTTTTTAATTACTAGGCTTGTGATCAGGTTGTTAGGAATCTTCTCATAATCTTAAATCTGTCTATAAAAGTATTTTATATCATTCATATGAAAGTGAAACCTAAATATCATATATATATATATATATATATATACGTATATACAGTGGTGTGAAAAAGTGTTGGCCCCCTTCCTGATTTCTTATTTTTTTGCATGTTTGTCACACTTTAATGTTTCAGATCATCAAACAAATTTAAATATTAGTCAAAGATAACACAAGTGAACACAACATGCAGTTTTTAAATGAAGGTTTTTATTATTAAGAGAAACAAAATCCAAAACTACATGGCCCTGTGTGAAAAAGTGTTTGCCCCCTAAACCTAATAACTGGTTGGGCCACCCTTAGCAGCAACAACTGCAATCAAGCGCTTGCGATAACTTGCAATGAATCTGCAATTGAGATATACTCGATAAAAGCGTTACTTTTACGCCAGACGTAATGGAACACACACCTTCCAAAAAGTTAAACTTTTGTCTCGTCAGTCCACAGAGTATTTTCCCAAAAGTCTTGGGGATCATCAAGATGTTTTCTGGCAAAACTGAGATGAGCCTTTATGTTCTTTTTGCTCAGCAGAAACTGCATGTTGTGTTTACTTGTGTTATCTTTGACTAATATTTAAATTTGTTTGATGATCTGAAACATTAAAGTGTGACAAACATGCAAAAAAAAAAAAATCAGGAAGGGGGCCAAAACTTTTTCACACCACTATATATATATATATATATATATATAATTTGTTTTAATTTTAATTGCTTTTCTGGGCTTGCGATCTGGTTATGAAGCTTTGGTAGTTCACTTAATCTCAAATCTGTCCATAAAAATAATACTCTTCAATCTCATGTATGTGAAATATGAAACAGATTGCATATGGATTGTAATTATTTTCCTTGAAAGTGAAACCTACAGTAATCCATTTTCTCCCTAAGCACCTTAATAGATAGTTAACTTCCCCTGTTTGTGTTACATCATGAATTCAGAGCTACGAAACAGATGCAGATGGTCATAATTAAAGCTGCTTCGTTTGCCTGAGCACATGCAAAATTGATGGCAGCACACTTCAGATGAAACACTGCCTTAATTTTATAATACAAATACACTGAGAGGTTAAATTTCACAAATATGCCATGCAAAATTAAGTGGACGATGTATGATTTTCATAAATTAGCTCTGAATGCAATGCTTGCATAATATTACAAAATATATTGTGTTAAAATTTCTGAAAATGAATGTGAGCCAAAGAGAAAAAAGTTGCAGTAAATTCAAACTCCAGTATAACACAATTAGAACATATAATGTGATCGGTGGCATAATGAAGTGAGTTAGAAAACCATGTCAACATCCTGCCTTCACAGTTGCTTCACACTAATTACATTTCCGTTAAAAGTTCAAAACAGCACAGATAAGAAAGTGCATCTACATACTCATTTAAACACTTTACTGGCTCGTGTCTGGTGAGGAATGTTAGCAGATGAACACGAGATCCAGCAGTGATTGACAGGGATCGTTCTGGAACATTGATTTAGATCAATACATCTGCTTAACCAATCACATCATTCCTTCCAGGTGTGACATCAATGACACCAACACAACTGTGATGATCAGATCTCACACAGGACGTATTTTATTAACAGAGCAGTATTGGAGAATAACAAAGTAGGCACTGCTAACTTAATTACAACTTTCAGTTGCATGCAGTAATATTATAGTCAGCTAGAACATTTTTCATTTTCATTTAGTTTATCCTGTATTAAAATAACTAAAACTGAAACTGAAATAAAAATTAATCGAAACTGTATTGACGGATGAAAAAAACTTACAAAAATTTACAAAAATGACAAAAAAACACAACAAAAAAATTAAAACTTAAAGGGGTCATATGATGTTGCTAAAAAGAACATTATTTTGTGTATTAGGTGTAATGAAATGTGTTTATGCGGTTTAAGGTTAAAAAACACATTATTTTCCACATTATTTTACAAAGCTCATCGGTCTGAAAAGCGAGGTGTGCTCTGATTGGCCGGCTATCCAGTGTGTTGTGATTGGCCGAATACCTCAAGCGTGTGACGGAAATGTTATGCCCCTCACATACTGTTGATGCCATGTTAGGCCGGAGCGATGATTCAAAAACATAAAAACCCATTATAAACGAGGCATTCGTTGCATCCAGTGGGGACATAATTACTGATTATAATGACTTATCGCGCCGCGTAAACATAAAACCATGTCTGCATTTGTGATCGGAGAAATGACAAACAACAAGC
>NW_015505538.1:566884-569633 GCF_001515645.1 Sinocyclocheilus grahami | reverse complement strand
ACCAGCACGGATCAGCTCCAGGCATGACGAAGCAGATATCGTCCTCTTTTGGAAGGCCAAACAAAGTAGTTTCGCTTTCACAACGAAACACACAGTGCCTTCACGACATGGCTGCGGCGGCAACAACAATACTACAGCGAGAATAAAAGTTACGCCTTCTTTCTTTGCGTGAACATTTGGGCGGCGTTATGCAAATCTTCCCACATAGTGATGTAGATATGTGGGGGCGTGTTAGAACGAGCCGTTTTAGGTAGGTGTGGCTGACTCTTAACTTTTATAAAGAATATCTCTTTGGATTTGAGACTTTAGTCTTTGCTACTTTACAGATCTTCTTTATGCACCAAGAGCTTGTAACACTCCAAAGAGAAAGGAACAATTTAAATCGTATCATATGACCCCTTTAAAATATATATTATATTAGTATAATAATATATAAAAACTAAATATTTTAGTGTAATAACATTTTAGTTAAATACTGCTGTTTTTTGTCATATACAGTAAATTAATTGTGTTTATTGAAAATTTGTGTATTAATATTTTAGTTTTGATGCTATTATCCTAATTATTTTGTGCCAGATAAATACTGCTCTTTTGAAATTAATTATGTAATCAAATAATTACATAAATCAATGCAAGTCACTACAGGCAAAACCATTGTTTTCATGTACTTTTTCTGATCAATTTTGAAATTTTATGTGTTCATAATTAGACTTCTTTCAGATTACTGGAAAGAAAACATCCAAAGTACCCTTTCGTTTATTTATTTTGGTTTACTTGATTGCATTTTATCTATTTGTGTCTGTAAATTTAGATTAGATTACATATATTTTTAAAGGCCGTTTTCTCAAAATGAGTTTTTTCTCCACTTCAGCAGCACTTACATACACCAAAATTTACAGTTTTATTAATATCTATATTCTGAAGGTTTTTACTGAGGGGTTTGTTCATATATCAGTCGCCTGGTTTTATTTTTGCACTTCATCTATTTGTGTCTGTAGATTTCAATTACAATACATATCTTTAAAGGCTGTTTTCTCAAAATGAGTTTTTTCTCCACTTCAGCAGCACTTACGTACATCAAAACTTACAGTTTTCTTCATATCTGTATTCTGAAGGTTTTTATAGAAGGGTTTGTTCGTATATCACACACCTGACAAATATTTAACATTTTAATCCTAAAAATATGGCGAAAATGTTGTTGGAAGTATTTGAAGTATCTCAAGTACTGGAATCAAAACCATCTGACCATCATACAGCACGTAAAAACATTTTACAGGGTGAGAAAACAAAAAGTAATGTTTTTACATGAGCTGTATTTTCACACACGTTGCACGAACAGATCTCAACTTTATGCGTAGACAGAAATTGCAACTGCACACTTGTTTATGTATGTTACTGTTATTATTCACAGTGTTAAACATAAACAGCTTCACCTCAGTATCTCTCCACACTAACCTACTGCTTCTGTGTTTACAGCAATTTATGAAGCATCGTGTGAAGCATACAAACACAAAGGAAACACGTCTGGCTTTTACTACATCGACGTGGATGGAAGCGGCCCCGTCAAACCTCAACTAATCTACTGCAACATGTCAGGTGAATCTCACGCAGCGAATCCGAAGTGATTAAATCCTTTTAAACACTCCGTAATTGGGACTTTAATCCACAGCTTTTGATCCTTCACGCTCCGTGTCACACCCCGCGGAGGAAGTCATCTGTGACACTCGAGAAAAAACACACTTTAGAAGAAGCAGACAGATCAACCTTTGAGCCGTCTGTGCGACGTTCACTTGTACAAAAAAGTTTTAAAAGGCTTTTACAGCCTGATGCCACAGAAGAGGCTTTTGAAGTTGTATGGCTCTTTAGAAAACCATCACGTCACCTTTGATAGATCCTCACTTCTTCTTTGTTAAAGTCAATGTGAAATCCAAATGGACTCTATTGACTTTCTTAATATACATTGCTAGTCTTACCTTGCATGATTCAGCAGTGCAGTTTTATTCTAAAGAAAAAATATTTACTTAATAAGTTTCTTCGTAACCAATTCTAAAATGACTTTCCTTTTCTTCATCCAGTCAATTCCCCATGGTTACATATGTTTTCTCATTCAGTATCCTATTTCACATCAGTGTTATTTTAGTATTATTAATATTTTGAATTAGATTTATTTTCAAATCGTTTTCATTTTAGTTTACATGGTGTAAACCTACAACTTACGTTTATTAGTATATAGTATAATCGACATATAATTTTTTTACTATTTTGAATTAGTTGAATTTTTGAATTTTTATATTTTCAGTTTTAGTAATACTGTTTTGTGTTTGTCATTTTTTTATTTATTATTAGTATATTCTGTTATAGACAATATTATAGTATTTATCAATATTTCAAAATGTTTTTTGTTTTCATATTAATTTTAGTCTAAATTTTAATAGTATTAAATATATTTTAATAATAGTATTAAATAATTTTGCCATTTTTATTGGTATATACTGTTATAGTATTAATATATTGAATTTTTTTTTTTTATATTTTCAGTTTCCATTTTAATTTTAGTTTGTTTCAGTATTATTGCTGTGTTTTTGTCAATTTTATTAATACCTACTTTTGTATACAGTATTATAGTATTAATATTTTGAATTAGTTTTTATTTTTATATTTTCAGGGTTTTTTTTGTTTTGGGGTTTACAGTTAGGTTTTAGGTTATAGGTATATGTGTGTGTGTGTGTGTGTGTGTGCGCGTGTGTGT
>NW_015505538.1:533157-566629 GCF_001515645.1 Sinocyclocheilus grahami | reverse complement strand
TCACGTTATGGGGACCAAATGTCCCCACAAGGATAGTAATACTAGTAAATGTTGACCTTGTGTGGACATTTTTGAGGTCCCCATGAGGAAACAAGCTTATAAATCATACAGAATGTGTAATTTTGAGAAAGTAAAAATGCTTCTGTAAAGTTTCCTGTAAGGAGTAGGGTTGGTGTAGGGCAATAGCACATACAGTTTGTACAGTATAAAAACCATTACGCCTATGGAATGTCCCCATAAAACATGGAAACACAACGTGTGTGTGTGTGGTTTTATGTCCATTAAGGTTAAGGAAAAAAAGTTATGAATAAATTTTGTTGAGTTAACTATTGTAGGGTTGGTGTAGGGCAATAGCACATACAGTTTGTACAGTATAAAAACCATTACGCCTATGGAATGTCCCCATAAAACATGGAAACACAACATGTATGTGTGTGTGTGTGTGTGCGTGCGTGTGGAGTTTTATTTCCATTAAGGTTAAGGAAAAAAAGTTATGAATAAGTTTTGTTGAGTTAACAATTTCTGACATCACACTATATACAGTAAGTAAAATGGGTTGAAAGTGTAATTTCATGATTTTAACAGAGTAAAACTATTATGAAGAACCTAAAGTGAAACATCAATAATCTCTAAAGCAGCTCAAGAACCCAATTCAGCCCAAAATGGCTCTTAATAAACATTCTTCGAACCCAAGAGCCCGTGTTTATGATTGCTTAGTATATATCGCATGCTTTAGGTTTTTTAATGAGCATCCTGTGACCTTTTAAAGGTCACGTGACTGTTGCACAACATGAAATTGACGGAGCTCTGAGCTAAAACATTGTGCACGTGTGTCATTTTAGCATTTTCATTGGTCGAATCCCTCCTTTCCCTGCAGATAAAGCATGGATGGTGATCCAACATAATAACACGGAGCTCACCAAATTAAAAGTGTCCTCTGGGATAAATCAGCATTTAGCCCACTTTAACTATTCCGCCGATGTGGAGCAGATCCAGGCGATAATTACCCAGGCGGAGTACTGCGTGCAGGAGCTCTCCTACCACTGCAAAAAGTCACGGCTCTTGAACACACCAGGTAAGCCCTTTTTATTAGGAATATCGATCGCCCCCTCCCTATGAAAGGTCAGGCTTATTAAAACCTCGCTCCATCTGCAAAAGCATGACGCTTAAGCAAACGACTCAAACTGATTGTTATGCTCTTTGTTACGGACATCTCAGTTATTTCCCCACTTTTTTCTGCATTAAATTAATTGAAAGTCACCTTTAGGGTAGATTATTCATGTGCATTTGCACCTTTCAAGAGCTCTTATCATGTTTGTTTGTGTGGGTTTGTCATGGGCGGTTTGGTTCGGTGTCTAGCGCAGGGTTATAACGGGTCTCTAGTCTCTCAAATAAACATGAAACATCCGGACAAATGGTAATTACATCCATTAGTTGTCACATTATCAGAGTTCTTGATGAGACAGGGAGAACATGGTGTCGAGCGTAAATAAGAAATGTTGGAAATGTCAGATAAACAGTAAAGAAAACAGCGCGCTCATCTCGATTAAACTTGGACTGATGCATGCGAGACTCACGAGAGCTCTTTAACATCTAAATGCTTTTTCTCAAACAGCAATGAGATTAAAAGTAGAGCAAACAGAGATATTTTCTGCTTCTCAGGTGTTTCTCATGAGAAAAAGACCTCAATCAACTCGCACATCATCTCAAAATGACTTAAATTGTGCTCATACTCTACCGTTCAAAAGTTTGGGATCAGAATGATTTTTAATGTTTTTAAAGGAGTTTCTTCTGCTCATCTAGGCTGCATTTATTTGATCAAAAATACAGGGAAAAAATGTAACATTGTGAAATATTATTACAATGTAAAATAACGTTTTTCTATTTTAATATACATTAAAAAATGATTTATTTCTGTGATGCGCAGCTGTATTTTCAGCATCATTACTTCAGTCTTCAGTGTCACATGATCTTCAGAAATCATAATAATATGCTGATTTATTATCACAAAAGCTTATAAATCATACAGAATTAGTTTTTTTGAGATTGTAAAAATGCACAAAGTTTTCTGTGAGGGGTAGGTTTAGGGGTAGGGTTGGTGTAGGGCAATAGAAAATGCAGTTTGTACAGTATAAAAACCATTACGCCTATGAACCAGACGTGTGTGTGTGTGTGTGTGTGTGTGTGTGTGTGTGTGTGTGTGTGTGTGTGCGCGCGAGTGTGAGTGTGAGTGCGAGAGTGTGTGAGTGCGAGAGTGTCTGTGTGTGTGTAAACCTTATATACTTATATATAGGTGAATACTGATGTTTGTTAATAGGTTTTACTTTTTTGTTACTACAGTAGGTACCATTTTAATCTACACCAATTGGCAAAAATGGCCTGTTTAGCTGAAATGATCACTCTTTTAAGTCATTGTTTTTAAATGATTTATTCTGCATTGTGGAAATTGGAAAACGTGGTTGTGATTAAAAAAAAAAAGTAAGTAAGTTGCAATATAATCAAAGGACCAAAAATCTAAGGAATTTATTAAGATGCCATCCTGATGCAATAAACAAATTAGGTTTTACAATTTTGGATGTCATTTTAACTTTGCTTTTTTGTAAAATGTTCTTACAATGCAATGCATTGCAAAACAAAAAAAGCTGATATGATATGATATGATATGATATGATATGATATGATATGATATGATATGATATGATATGATATGATATGATATGATATGATATGATGTGATATGTGTGATGTGATGTGATATATGATATGATATGAGACATGACATGAATGATATGATATGATATGATATGATATGATATGATATGATGTGATATGTGTGATGTGATGTGATATATGATATGATATGAGACATGACATGATATGATATGATATGATTAATATGATATGATATGATATGATATATGGTATGATATGATGTGATATGTGTGATGTGATATATGATATGATATGAGATATGACATTATATGATATTATAAAATATAATATGATATATAATGTAATTTTAATATAAAAATGATAAGTATTGTTTTTATTAGATATGAAAGTATTTAAAATATTTTTATAAATGTTTATATTCTATTTTGTTTCAGTTAAAGTTTATTTCTTATTGTGTGTGTATGTGTGTATAAATATAGATACAGATATTAATAAATATACAAATAGTTAATATACTGTATATGGATGCATTATAGTAATCAGAGTTGGAAGAATAGAATAGAAAATTTCAATTCTAAAATAGAAATATAAATAGTTATATATAATCATGTTTAATATTCATATTGTTTAATAATAATATTTCATGTTAATATTTAAAATATTAATTTTATGCATATAATATAAATTATATACATATTAATAAAAATTTAGAAATGCTGTTTAATTGGATTTATTGAATTAGTTATTATTTATTGAAAAAATATATATGTTTTAAGTTTTAGTTAACTATAATAACCCTGGTTACTTTACTAAATGAGCAGATGCACCGTTTTTACCTGCTGGACCAGAAAACAGGTGGAAAAAACCCACAGCCGCACATCTGAGCCATTTTTAGAGAGCAGCAGATCACAGAAACTAGTGCAACTGCATAACAAACTGCATGCACACACACCTCTATCATTTCCCTCTGAAAATGTAAAATCTAAATCAGCTGCTGTTAGATGAGCTCTATCTGTCTCACGTCAGCCGTAGTTCATCCGAACCCTATAAAAGCCCTCGTCCTGTGGGGGTGTGTCTGGAGTTTTATTATACCCCTCCGCCACACGCTCGCTGTCTATTGCGCGAGTATTTAACTGCATGAAAGAGCTGTTAAATTCCTGCCGTAATGGGCTCATGTGATGGATGAGAATAGAATCAGTGAAGACCTTACAGCGCCCGAGCGCTTGTTCCTTTATAATGACAAATCCTCCGGCTGGAAGAGCTCAATTAACCTCTCATTATATTCTGACGGAGTCGGAGCCTGGCGAGGCTGCTCATGTAGGACGTGAACTCACAGGAAGTTCCTCTCAAAACACCGGACGAGAATAAACAGTGGCATCTGAGATGTGAGCTGGAAGCGTTCGGTCGAAATGTCATTTACCCGCCATCACATCGATCCAAACCGGCATGAATTTACGTCCTTCATATAGCAGAAAATGTATACCTTTTTTCTCCATACAGAAAAATACTCAAGACGTGGATTGAGAATATCTTTTAAATTCCAGTTTCGGCTCCAGAGTTTGAATTAAGGTTGCAAACAGGATACAGAATTTAAATTTGAATTTAAATGCAAGGAAGTAGAATTCAAATGAATTGAAATTCAAAGAAATTCATATAACTGTAATTTTGTAACAAGTTTAAGAAGACAAACTTTGCATGGATAGATAGATAGATAGATAGATAGATAGATAGATAGATAGATAGATAGATAGATAGATAGATAGATAGATAGATAGATAGATAGATAGATAGATAGATAGATAGATAGATTTCACTGCATATACAGTATTTGATCAAAATACAGTAAAATCAGAAATATTGTGAAATATTATTATAATTTAAAATAACAGTTTTCTATGTGAATATCTGTTCAAATGTAATGTATTTCTGTGATGCGCAGCTGTATTTTCAGCATCATTACTCCAGTCTTCAGTGTCACATGATCTTCAGAAATCAGTATAATATGCTGATCTGCTGCTCGAGAAACATTTCTGATTATTATCAATGTTGAAAACAGTTGTGCTGCTGAATATTTTTGTGGAAACCGTGATGCATTTTATTTTTCAGGATTCTTTGATAATAGAAAGTTTAAAAGAACAGCATTTACTTGAAACAGAAATATTTTGTAACATTATAAATGTCTTTACTGTCACTTTTAAACAATTTAATGCAATTTTATGAATTTCTTTAGTCATACTGACCCCAAACTTTTTAACGGTAGTTATTATAAATTTGTATTATTTTATATATTTGATAATAAATGAACCATAAGACTCACAGTTTAGTGCGAGAGTCAATTCTCCCGTTATTATACTTGACAAAGTCAGTTCACTTTCCTCATATGAGAAAGAGCTTCATGAACATTCAGCGAAACATCTCGAAAGTCTGTTTAACGACATGAATGAGGAAATGATGGCAGAATATTCATTTCAGGCTGAACTATGTGTTTAATAATGACGCTCGCGTCTACTTTTCCAAGTGCGTCTGACTCTTCCCCCCGAGCGCAGCTGGGAATGACGAGCAGTTTTCTGTCATTAGAGAAGTGCTTCATGACAGACGCTGCCGATCTTTCATTCAGGAATCCTGCAGATGGAGCGGCGGGAGCCTGAAGATGCGCTGGTTCTTCAACAGATGTGAACACGGAGTAAGAAACTGAGATGTGTGAAGCAGTTTTAGGTCGTTTTTTTTTTGCATTATTACAATTATTGGAGTGTTTTACAAGAAAACTAGTTCAGCTTTTCTACTTCAGAATTCACTGTGGGACTTGTCGTTTCTTTGTAATTATTTGTGATATTTACCAGTAATTTCTGAGAGCAAACTGAAGAACATTTATCAGATAAATAATGTCTGTTCATTCTGTGTGCAGCTCAGAAATCATCACTGTTGTCATGTTTTGGATAGACAGTATTTGTCCCTTTGTATGAATCTCACAAAGACAAACTGTCAATAACATAATAATAATGATGATGATGATGATGATGATGATGATGATGAAAAATATAGTAAAATCTACAATATACATCTATAGGTAATTTTGTTGAAATATTACAGGAAAAAATAGGAATATATGCTTACAAATATTTTTTCTTTTTTCTTTTCTATTTTTAGATTTTTTTTTTATTTCAGTGTTATTTTAGTATTCATTGTATTTTAATATAGTATTTATCAATATTTTAAATAAGCTTTTATTTTTAGATTTTCAGTTTTTGAAATATTTAAATTTGTTTTTACATATTTAAATTTTTTAATATTTAATATTTTTTATTTTTTATTATTTATATTTTATATTTTTTGTGTGTTATTTTAGTATTAATTGTATATTAAAATAGTATTTATCAATATTTTAAATAAGCTTTTATTTTTAGATTTTCAGTTTCCGTTTTAATTGTAAAGTTTTGGTAAAATTGTTTGTACATATACATTTTTAAATATTTACATTTTTTATTTATATTTATATTTTTATTTCAGTGTTATTTTAGTATTAATTATATAATACTTATTGATACTTTAAATTTGTTTTTATTTGTGTTTTCAGTTTTCACTTTAATTTTAGTTTTAATTATTTTATTATGTGCTTTTGTCTAGATTTTTACATGTTCTGCAGAAAACATGAGTGGTGTTACTATATGTGGTTGCTGGCCCAATAAATGTTGCTCAATAAGTCTCTGATCTTCTGAATGAATCAAATGAATGTGGAAGTAGCTCAGATCATTGATGAGTTCATATTTTCCTCTGGTTCCTCAGAGAAGTTGTTGAGATCTTAAAGAGGTTTGGTGTGAGATCCCTCTCTCCTGCGGGTTTTTAGCTCTATAGATGATGCTGTTCATCAGCATGATGCTCTTCTCCCATTAAAGGCAGCTGATTGTATCTGTCAGATGCTTTATCATTCATTTCATCATCATTAGAAGTTGTTTTTGACGTCCTCCTGGCATTTTTCTCAAACCATCAAACATCATCTGCCACACAACAGATTTCACTGGAACGCGTCTCATATCTCATTTCTCTTCAACAGTTGCGTCTTATTAACTGGATGCGAACATCAGCCAAATATCAGTCTGAACATCCATCAAACGTGTTTGTGTTTCCAGCTCCGACTCGAGTGCTCTTCTCGTTCGACGTGGGGAACGGTCCTCTGGAGGTGAAGGTGGAGACGCCGGCGGCTCTGAACGACGAGCGCTGGCATCACGTGAGAGCCGAGAGAAACGTGAAGGAGGCCTCGCTGTATGTGGACCATCATCCCGGCGCCGTTCAGAAAGCCCCCGCTGACGGACACATTCATCTGCAGCTCAACAGCCAGCTGTTTGTAGGTAGGAGAACATTTAAATACAGATAAATGAGGTCTGTTCATTCTGTCACATCGCTGCTATCATGCTTTGGACGGCCGTTATTGACCCTTTTGTGTGAATCCCACAAAGACGAACTGTGCAGGTCATATAACACTCCAAAATCAAATATTTACATTTAGACGTTTAGCAGACCCTTTTATCCAAAGCGACTTACAAATGAGGACAAAGGAAGCAATCAAAATCAACAAGAGAGCAATGATATGCAAGTGCTATAACAAGTCTCAGTTAGCTTAACGCAGTACACGTAGCAAGGTTTTTTTTTTTTTTATCATATAATAAATAAAAAGAAAACAGAATAGAAAAAGATTAAAGCTAGTGTTAGAGGCCTTTTTTGCTTTTGTTAATTGTATAATGAATAAAAAGAAAACAGAATAGAAAAAGATTAAAGCTAGTGTTAGAGGCCTTTTTTGCTTTTGTTAATTGTATAATGAATAAAAAGAAAACAGAATAGAAAAAGATTAAAGCTAGTGTTAGAGGCCTTTTTTGCTTTTGTTAATTGTATAATGAATAAAAAGAAAACAGAATAGAAAAAGATTAAAGCTAGTGTTAGAGGCCTTTTTTGCTTTTGTTAATTGTATAATGAATAAAAAGAAAACAGAATAGAAAAAGATTAAAGCTAGTGTTAGAGGCCTTTTTTGCTTTTGTTAATTGTATAATGAATAAAAAGAAAACAAATAGATAGAATACAAAAAGATTAGAGAAGCTAATGTTCGGTGTTTTTTTTTAAGAAATCAAGCAGATAGTAAATAAATAGAGTGCAAGTCTAAAAGGGGCAAGTTTTTTTATTTTATTTTTTTTTATATAAAGAATAGAATTAGAATAGAGAGTGCTAGAGTTAGAGGGTCAAATAAAGGTGGAACAGATGTGTTTTTAGTTGTTTCTTGAAGATGGTTAAGGACTCAGCTGCTGGGATTGAGTTGGGCAGGTCATTCCACCAGGAGGGAACAGTTAATGTAAAAGTCTGTGAAAGTGATTTTGTGCCTCTTTGGGATGAACAATAAAGTGATGTTCACTTGCAGAACGCAAGCTTCTAGAGGCACAAGTGTGAAGTAATGAATTTAGGTAAAGGGGGGCAGAGCCAGTGGTGGTTTTAGATATATAGAATAGAATCAAATAGAAACATTTGCTTAAAATATTTTACTATATATATATAAAAAAAAAAAAAAATACAAACATTTTTGCTTACAAATATTTTACATTTTGATTTTATGTTTTATGTTTTTAATTATTTATATAATGTTACAGTATCTATTAATGTTTAAAAATATATCTGTCAAATATTTAACATTTTTATATTTCTATTTTAGTTTATATTAGTGTTATTTATATACTATTAAAGTATGTATTATTATTAAAATATATTATAGCTTTATTATTTCTATTTTTACGTTTCCATTTCAGTGTTATTTTAGTATTATTTATATACTATTATAGTATTTATGAATATTTTAAATTTACATTAATTTTTACATTTTCAGTTTGTTTTATTATAAGTTTTAGTGATTTTGTGCTTTTGTCATTTTTATTAGTGCTTGTTTTTTTATATTTATTTCAACTTTACTTTTAGTGATTTTAGTACTTTAAATTATTTCACTTCATTTCTAAGTAATACTTCTAATGGGGGGAGATCTTCATTTTCTTTATGCAAAATGTATGTTTTAATCTTTGGATCTTTGGAGTGAAATATGAGACCAGTTCTGGACATCTTTCGTGCTCGTGTGACTCTGAAGGGCTGAAACAGTCTGATGCTGTGACTCTCAATGCCAGTGCTTTCTGTGAAGCTGAAGATGTGTTGACCTTGACCGAGCAGCTGGCAAATTTGAAAGGTGTCTCTGTGTTGGAGGAATTCAGCACCGATGAATTGAAGTTTTCCAGTAAGTGTTAGGAAAGTAGTGTCATTATAGTTCAATCTTTACAGCTCCATTCTGCAGCAATTGGATTCGCAGGTTCCCATGACTGTTCAGATACGGCCGCCTGCTCATCTAGCTATGAAGAACTCTATTTCAGCCAGTTTATAATGCAGGTCTGAGGTCTTCTGGGTAAAATAGATCAGTCATTCGACTCCAGGAGACGCTCTCAGTATCACAGATATTCTGTTCAGCTCATAACATGAGAAAGAAAGCCATTTTTATCAAGTTATCAGCTTTGATAGGCTGCTGCAGACTCGAATGAGGCTCAACGGTCGCTCCTTCTCCGCTCAAGAGCCTTCAGTTATGATTCCACCTGAGAGTAAACTCTGCTTGCGTCTTCAGGAGGAACGGCTTCCAGACAGAAGGGCTTCCTGGGCTGCATTCGCTCGCTGAAGCTGAACGGGAAGACTCTGGATCTGGAGGAGCGGGCGGAGATCACACCCGGAGTGACGCCCGGGTGTCCCGGACACTGCAGCAGCTACGGCGGCCTGTGCCAGAATCACGGCAGCTGTGTGGAGGATCACAGTGGCTTCACCTGCGACTGCAGCCTCTCGCCCTTCACCGGCACCTTCTGCCATAAAGGTACCGAATCTCAAGAGGTTCAAGGTGGTTTTTACTCCAATAGTAGGGCTGGGCAATGCATTGATATCAGGATTTATCAAAGAATTAACATAAATCAACTTTCTAATTTCCGCGTGCTGTAACCTGTATCCTTTCATATCGAAGCGCAATAAACTACGTGCATGCAATGCTGTGGTCAGGCATGAAGTTACCAAAAAGGCGATTAAAGCTGCCTTAAAACTGTGCATGCATGTAATATATATTATATGAGTCACATTTAAGAACATGTCTCTGAAATGGTTTTCAAAACTGTTCTGGAGAAGCCGATTTAACTCGTCAGCTCATTAATAGAGACTTTAAGACCTGAAGTGGGTCAGAAAAAGTAAAAGCAGTTGAAAGAAAATATGATAATTGTCAGACCTGCGTCACGTTCACCAGCGGCAGCTCTTAAAGAAATAACAGCCGAAACAACCTAACAACCAGCTGCTGTGATCTGTTAATCAAAGGACACAGAAAAAAGAGGAAAAAATAGCTTTTATAGTTTTAAGAATTCATCTATATTTAATTTAGAATTTAGTGTTTGATCATTTAAATTTCTGTATATTTCTGCTGAAGGGCACAGGTAAATATTACATTTATTATAATGGGTTTATGTGGTGTGTGTGTGTGTGTGTGTGTGTGTGTGTGTGCGAGTGTGTGCGCATTTTTTGTGACAAATGAGGACATCAATTTGTATAATGACATAGGTCTTACAAGGAGAAGGTAACTTTTCAGGACATTACCCCATTACCTTTTCAAAACGCTTATAAATCACACAGAATGGAGTGTATTGAAAATCTGAAATAGCACAAAGTCTCCTGTGAGGGGTAGGTTTAGGGGTAGGGTTGGTGTAGGGCAATAGAATATACGGTCTGTACAGTATAAAAACCATTACGCCTATGGAGAGTCCCCACTTTTCACAAAAACAAACTTGTGTGTGTGTGTGTGTGTGTGTGTGTGTGTGTGTGTGTGTGCATGCGTGCGTGCCTGCGTGCTTGCGTGCTTGCGTGCGTGCATCCCCCCCCCATAAAGTACAGTTGTAAGTAAATAGCATTGTAATATTTCTTATAATGCCTTTATTTTTTTCTGATTTTAATGAAAATTTTTGTTCAGGATGAGTTTTGAACTGCATGACCAAAAATTGTAATGGCCCTAAAAATAGACTTAATTATATATTTTTTAAGTTTAAGCTAAATGTTTCAATAATAAATGAGCAAAACCCAAAAGTCTTACATATGTGCTATTTGACAAGCAGTAATAATCTATTCTGAACATCACCAGTGTTTTTGTATTAAGGAGGAAATGTCTCTGAATCACAATCGAGTTCTGACCTCAGCGACATGCAGATGGTCAGTTAAGTGGCCATTATTATATTCATTTTAGAGGTTTTCTAAGCATCACGGATGCTGAAATGTCTGGAGGAAGCGGAAGCATCAGGAGCTTGTTTGTGCAGTCAGGCGAACTCTTCAATCTGAGTGAACAGAGTACGCTTTGTCCTATTTACTTCAGATAAGACTAATATTGACTTTACATGTTATTATTGTCATCTGGGGGGACGGCAAATGGGTCAGTTTAATTTTGTATGTCTATAAATAGGATCTGCAGCAGCTTTCTAGTCATAAAACCCGAATAGATGAATAAAACATTGAGTTAATAAATAATACAGCAGAAGTTTGAAAATACAAAGCTTGCAGGAGGAATCTCAGGAAGACGTTTTGTATTAAAGTCTATTATTAGGATGATTTTTGTTTGTTTGTTTTTGCATTGTGACTTTTTTCATTAAAATGAAGCACAATATGCAACTAGCATTGTAGTATTTGTTATACTGCCTTTATTTTTTCTGATTTTAATAAAACATTTTGTTCAGGATGAGTTTTGAACTGCATGCATTAAAAAGCCTTTTATTAGGAGGTTTGTTTATGTGTTTATTTTGCATTGTGACATTTTTTCATGGCAATCACGTATATTTATAATATTTTTATTATATAATTTATTTATTTTTGTGTGTGTACATATATATTTTTTTCATAAATAGCAATGTAATATTTGTTATAATGCCTTTCTGATTTTAATTATATTTTTTGTTCAGGAAGAGTTTTTGAACTGCATGACAAAAATCCATAATGGTCCTAAAAATAGACTTTTTTTTTGCACAAATATAACATTGACTTTTGGAAATGATATTTTTGTAAGATTTACTGGCAGGGTTTACAGATATTAAGAAAATGAGGAGCTTTACGATTGCACATGATCAGTCAGCTCTGTTTTATTCTGTATCTCCCACAGCAGTCATTTCTATAGTTACCCAAAGATCCTCATGAGCCAAATTAGGCTGGTTCATTCTCTCCGTAATGATGTACAGGTCAAGGTTGGCGGAGGGAGGGAAACATTCTCGCGGGGCAGCGTGTGCATCCATATGATCTTTCATATGAACATGTGACATGAAACACATTTGCTGTGACCCTTCAGATAGTGTGTCACTGACAGCAGCCTGTGTGTCATTTCCAGCAAACACTATCGATCACGGCCAGCAATCGACTTGTAATGCATACTAAATCAAATGTGAAACCTGCATCGAGCTCCTGAAGATTAATATTACACCAGTTCTGAGCTGAAATGATGGCAAGCAGATGCTCAGAATCAAGCTGGAGAACAAGATCATCAGGTGCATGTCAAAATAGAGACACACCAAATACTGAGACCATTCATGCTCATTTTTCCATTTAACCTTGTAAAACTTGACATATGAAATAATAGAAGAAAAATACAACTTTTTTGTTAAACCTGTAGACAAAATCTTTGAAAAAGTTTGCATATGCTTTTTTTGCTGAGTATTTACGGCTCGTAGTCAAGAGAGAATATTGAGAAAAGAACAGCTCAATTTTATTCAGTCTCAAACTGAGCAAAAATATGCAATTTGCCTTAGATGCTGATATTTATATGCTTGTAATGTAAATTAATGAGATCTTTAAAACAGTACAACAGATATTCACATAAAATGCTCTAAATATCAGTCATCGCTCTATATCTCCAGTAATCGGTCTCAGTGAGATGAGAGTGAAATGCTCCAAACATATAATGCAGTGATTGAGAGCTGAAGAAATCAAGGCTCCTCAGAAGATGTGAGATGTTCTGGAGGCTTGTGAAGATCATTCCTCCGCTGAGGAACAGTGAAAGTAAAGCTTCTGGAAACAAACGCTCCTCAAAAGATCCTGAGGATCAGATTTCAGACTCTAAAACATGATTGATGGAGAATCAAGTAAAGCTGAGCTGCTTCAGTTCAGTAAGTGTTCATCTGGAGATGTTACTGCAGTTATTCTGATGTTTACTTGATCAAAATCAGTCAAGATTTGACACGTGAAGCTCCAGCTACAGTTACACTACAAGAGCTTTGACTGAATAAACTCTAAACTATCAATCAGACGACAGAAGCATGGAGGAGATTGTGTGCGAAACAGGTTTATCAGCAAAGTTTTGATCATGTTGATCATTTGGAAGTCTAAAATTTGCATATCAAATACCACACAGTAGCTTTATAGAGTGAATTTTTCGCTCAAACTGCAATGCTGATAATATAAAATGTAAAGTAAAGAGCAGACCTAAAATCTTGATGTTGAATAAAAAAGCCTCATGCACTTGTTATCTGTCGACTACGTTGTGTTTTTTCTTTCCATGGGCCATTGAGTGGCTCAGAGTCTGAATAAAAACACTTTCATCAGGCTCGATGTGTTCAGTTCACTGCCGTTGCAGCGTGCGGTTTTCACTCGAGATGTTTGGTACAAAACCTGGATCGCATGGTTTTGTGTTCAGTCGCCGCTGTCCATGTACGTTTGAAGTGAGACTCGCATCTCGTTACAGAGGCAGTGACGAATATTACCTGAGCTTAATGGAGTTCTCATGTTATGTGTCGGTAAAGCTTGTTTCAGATGTTTCTCCTGAATTCTCTGAAATGAGTCAGTAATTGACATACAGTCTGTAAAATGAATGTGGAAGCAGCTCAGATCATTTGGTCTCGGGAGAATTTGATGAGAAATGTTTGAGTTCATAACGAGATCTCTGACTTTTGATTGCAGATCTCTTCTGAAACTCAAGAGGAGACGTTTGTGAGTCTTTTTCTCAGGAGAAACATCTGAGAAGCAGGAAACGCAACCAAACATTTGCATTAGATCTCCATTGAATTGCTATCCTGGAGAAACCAATGAGATATTTTTATCACTTTATATTGCAGATTATAGTATTTTAGTAGGCCAGTTTGAGACAGTAGCTGTTTCCATCACCTGGTTTTCATGCACATTTTGAAGTATCGCATCAGAAACGAGTGATGAGAAACATCAAATTTAGAAATTGTCATGCTCGCTTGAGGTAGTTTTTGACCTGTGCGAAAAAGAGTTAATGCGAATAATGGGAGATGGAAAACCATTTGCTGAATAAATTCCTCCATGAGCATCAAAAAAGTCATGTGACTTTGAGCAATGGGATGGCATAACTTGACTAACTGGCGGACTGAACTCTTTTCACAGCATCTGAAATGTTGTTATGCTCATTCTGAAATGCCCGAGCAAAGTCTGCGTCCTACTTTTCTTAGTGATATTTACTGCCAATTTATCAGGAAGTGACGAGTTTGCTCTCTTTGACTCATTGGATGGAAATGGTGCTTTATTAGCAAATGTTTTATGCGATATTTCAGGTTTTTTTGCACATAAGTTAAATTCGCAACTTTGGATGGAAACATATCTATTGAGGTCTCTTCTGAAACTCAAGAGAAGACACGTGAGATCATTGTTTTTTTTCTCAGGAGAAAGATCTGAGAGGAAGGATACTTCAGAAAATCCATTAGATCTCCATTTAATTGCTATCCTGGAGAAACCATTAAGATAATTTTAAGATGTATGACTTAATATTGTAGACTTTGCGATCTTGGTAAATCTGGGTTCAGCTGGAGATACTGAGATCTCATTGAAAACTCCAGAGGAGACATATGTGAGATTACATTTGTCTTTTTCTTAGGAGAAACATCTGAGAAGCAGGAGACTAAAACATTTCCATTAGATCTCCACTGAATACTCAAATGCACCTGTTCTTGTTTGCAGAGTCAGGTGAAGTGGATCCAGAGATCGCCCGTCTGAACGCCCTGGGCTTCACCGGCTGTTTGTCTGTGGTCCAGTTTAACTCCATCTCTCCGCTGAAGGCAGCTCTGCTCTATCCAGACACCAGTCCTGTCATAGTCACCGGACCGCTAAGCGAATCCAGCTGTGGCTCGTCTTTACCCACCAACCCCTACGCCGCTGAGACCACTCATTCACTCACAGGTACACCATCAACACTGACGCCCACTTCCTTCAATAATTTAGTTTTAGACAGTCAAAATCCCATTCATTTTCTCCATAGGTGAATTGATTGTAAACAACTTTACAGACCTGAGCTCCGGGTTGTTAATCAATGTTCAATCAATGTTAATCAATAATACAGTGGGTACTGAAAAGAATCAGCCCTCTTTAAAGTAATCACAGTTTGTTGCTTTACAGCCTGAAATGAAGACAGACACAGTTTTTGATTTATCCAGCTGTATTTACTCTGTGCAACTTACAACATCCAAGTGAAAGATAAAACACCAACATGCAGAAAAAAATTAAAATAAATAAATAGTTTCTATATAATTAATGAGCGCCTTTAAATCAATAGTTTTATATTTCTCCATGATTTTTAATTTAAGTCATTTGCAATGCTTCACAGGATTGTAGTTCTTTCCCACATTAAAGCCCTAAAGTTCAGTCTTGTATCTTTGTCTTTTCACCAAATTTCAATTTTTTTGATCCAAATCAAAGTTTGTAATGCTGTGATTCTCCTCATAGCTGGTTGGTTTGGTTCAAACACTTTTTAAAGATCTCTATGGAGAAAATGAATGGAAAAATACTTCCAGAACCAAAGATGTTGAAAAAGTGGACGGCACTGACACACTCTTTTGGTTTATTGGTCAAACCAATTCATTGTCTGATATTTGGCCTTTTTGAGGTCAAAATGGACTGATAATCCTTGTATCAGAACCTAAATCTACCAAGAGGCTTTGCCAATGGTTTAACTAGTTCTGTTTTAGTGAATTTAGAGTAAATATCGACTCAACTTAGTTTAAACTGTGAAGTACACGAAAGCAAGCACTTTAACGCAAACCCGTTTTTATGTGTCAGACTGAAATTCATAACTTTACCATTAACATACAATCTTCTACTCTCCAATTTTGTCTTCCAGCTACTTTCATAGCAGCATAACACTTACAAAACAAAAATGTATAGGAATATATCATATGAAATAGTGCTTATATTTTTTAATTAACTGCAATATATGCACGGGCCATGAATGGCTATAAATTGATTCATATAAAAAAATATATAGTAATGAAGACAAAAACTGCATTACATCACTTTATTGAAATAATTAATTTGTGTCTTGCTAATGCATGGGTTTACATAAAGGTGAACATTTATAACTTAATGGATGGACGGATGGAACAGTTATGGGCGTCTGTATCTTCTTCAGGCTTTGTTTTCCAAACTTCTCTCTAGTTTGTTGAGTCTTTCTGGCCAGATTCCTGCTGGAAGTCGAATTTCAGCAAACTTTAGTCGCCGGCTCACTGAATACATCCGCAGTGCTAATTAAATTAGAGCAATAATGATGGTAATGGCTGATCACTGTATTAATCTGCGTGCGAAAGACCTTCATTTGCATAATAATTCCTCGATTGCCTCTGCGTTTGTGCTGCATCGCTCCTTCATCGAGCGGCTCTGGCGTATTCAATGAGCCGCGACCTGCGAGCAATAAGTGCTTCAGTCCTGCTGATGATCTGTCTGACTGTCTGTCTGTCTGTCTCTCTTCTCTGCTGTAGATCATGTGGGTTCAGTAAATACGGGTGAGCCAATAGTCAATGCTATCAACAGCGACTCGGCTTTGATCGGAGGTAAATAGTGTTGTAGAGCATGAAATATATACTCCATTCCTCATCTGTTCTCATTTCATTCATTATTATTTTGCTGCTTTTTGGCTCATTTTTACTTGGTCTTGCTCTAGGAATGCCTTAAATGAACAATTCGCCCAAATCATCATTTACTCCTTCCCAGACGTTTTGACTTCATGTACTTTGTGGACGACAAAAGGAAATGTTTACCACCTTTTTCAATTCACTAAGACTGTTAAGCTCCAAAAATGCAGAATGAAAGTGTGTGGGGGGGGGAAATCTGTGAAATTTGCAGTAAAAAAATGTCAACATTTTAAGTTTTAGAAAATGGAACTTGGAAAATGGAAAAATATATATATATATATATGTATTTCATAAACTGATATAATGTCAAAATACCAATCTACTGAGGGATTAAAATCTGTTTTATACCTTTGTAATATACTGACAACTATCATAAAAACAGGTGGTAAAGATGCTCAAATACAAAAAATACCCATACAACACTAAAATAATGCCATAAACATTCATTTAAGAACAAAAGATGCAATGTAAAACCCTAATGTATATAAATGATAACAAAAAATATTAAGAAAAAACTGAAGTCACACGTGATTCTGCAAATTATAATATGACCAAAAACTTTACAGTATTTTTCTGTAAAACGATATTAAAAATGCCAAAATTAAAGTTAAAATGATATCCACTATGTATTGTAAGGAAACGTACTGTTAACCAATTAACAAGTTTTTACTGTAGCATTTATACACCTTCAAAATTATAATATTTTACAGTGAATAAGTCTTCTAAGGTCATAATCTTTAAAAAACAACATAAATTACTGAAGTACAAGAAAACACTCTTTTAGTCTTTCTACTTCAAATTGTTATGTTTAATTCAATGTGTTACTTGCATTTCTTTGTCATTATTTGTGAAATTTACACCAAATTTATTTCTGTACATGACGTTTTCTATGCAAATCAGATGTCATTGCCGTTGTGATATTTGTGAGTCTGGCCGCGCTGGCTGTGATGGCGCGATTCCTGTACCGGCGGAAAGAAACGTTTCAGCCCCAAGAGCCCAAAGTGGGAAAAACAGATGACAGTCCCGAAACGCCCTTTAACACGGATCCAAACTCACAGAGCATTGTCAGTGATTACCAAAAAGAATATTTCATATGACGCTCTTTTACCTCGTATCGGACTAATCCAGTTAAACCGACGGACTGAAATGCCTTGTCGAGTCTAGGGACATTAACATTCACGGTGCATTATGGGAAACCATCCGAGAGACTGGGGCTGCTGAAGAGGAGCGACGTGTCCCTAAGTTTTTGCCCTTTTTGTACATAAAACAGTTATTGTCCAGAGATCTGGCACAATAGTACGGTTTCTAAGGTGTGTATAATGACATTCATTGGTTGTAAATATTCTTTTGAAATGAAACTTTGTAACGTCACCTTCTCCTTTTGCCTTTGAATGGTTCAGTGCTCAGTATTACGTTTAACGGAGTTAAAGAAGCAGTCATTGTATAGCTAAATCAAAATAAATGTGTGAGTTGGCGAGTGTGATGTTGTTGTGAATACATGCGTTCGTGCAAAAGACTTCAGATTTTGCAGAAAAGGCTGTACGCTCAGTATTTATCACTCTTTGCCCGTGCTTTTTCTCAATGATTTGCCACTTGGAACAAAAAATACATCCTATGACAGTTGTTTATTGTGGACTACTTGTGTCTCTGGTCTTTTTTGTCTCTTAATAACATGACAGTTGTTTTTCGCTACCCCTTTATTTACATATTTCCATTCCATTTTACAAGTAAAACATAAAAAATTGGGTCAAAACTGGATAAAAAAAGTGCCTTTTGATTTCTTAGATATTTAAAGGGATAGTTCACCCAAAAATTAACATTTGCTGAAAATGTCCTCACTCTCAGGCCATCCAAGATGTAGATGAGTTTGTTTCTTCATCAGATTTGGAGAAATGCAGCATTGCGTCACTTGCTCACCAATGGATGCTCTGAGTGAATGGGTGCCGTCAGAATGAGAGTCCAAACCACTGATAAACACATCACAATAATCCACAAGCAATCCACACCACTCCAGTCCATCAGTTAATGTCTTGTTAGAAACAAATCCATCATCAAGATGCTTTAACCTTAAACTCTTACTTATAGACTAAATACTCCATAGTTATATGCTTATAGAGTCCATAATCCATAATAACGCTTCCTCCAGTGAAAAAGTAATCTGGTCTGAATCGGGAGAGAAATCTGCACAGATCAAGCAACATTTACAAGCTAAAACAGGTGGATTTTGGTGTGAGAGACAACAGGAGATGGACTTTTCCACTGGAGGAAGCGTCATTATGGATTATGGACTCGTTTTTTTTAGCCAGAAGAAAGTGTTTGAAGTTAACAATCCATTATATCTTAATGATGGATTTGTTTCTTACAAACATGCAGCTTTTATGTGTGTGTGTGTGTGTATACTGTATATTCTGGGCACATGAGCTGTTATCTGCAGTTCATCTTGTATTATTTAAGAAATCATTTCTTTATCACCCTCTGAAAACACACACGTTTGTATATTGATTTGAGAATCTATACATCCATTAGGACAAGAACTTTACTAGCCGAAGAAGAAGAAGAAGATTGTTAATATCCTGCTCTGCACAAAGGATTATTAACAATTCATCAGCAAAAGCAATAACGCAGTCTCAGCTTTGTCTTGTTAGTTACAGACAGCATAAGGAGAAACATGTGTCTCCTGAGCTGTTTGTTTACTTCTATGACACTAATACTGATCAAATCTTTTATTTTCAAATGTCATATTTCAGCTGTGAGCTGAGGGTCACCTTTCCTGAGAGACTCGTGTGTGTGTGTGTGTGTGTGTGTGTGTGTGTGTCCTTCTCTCTGCTGGTCTCTGTGTTTCTGCTCTGTCTGCTGTTCTCCGCAGAGCAGATGGCTGAATGCTCTGACTGAATCACGCAGACTCAGGGGAAGAACACGCAAGAACCAGAGACCTGATGAAGAGCAGCTTCACCTGCAGAATACATGATGAGAACAGACAGACACAAACACTCAGAGCCACACAAATGTTGGTTACTGCAACACAAACCTGTCTGACTGTCTATCCATCTGTCCATCTGTGTGTGTGTGTGTGTGTCTGTCTGTCTGTCTGTCTGTCTGAATGTCTGTCTATCCATCTGTCTGTCTGTCTGACTGTCTGTCTATCCATCTGTCTGTCTGTCTGTCTGTCTGTCTGAATGTCTGTCTATCCATCTGTCTGTCTGTCTGTCTGTCTGTCTGAATGTCTGTCTATCCATCTGTCTGTCTGTCTGTCTGACTATCCATCTGTCTGTCCGTCCGTCCGTCTGTCTGTCTATCCATCTGTCCGTTTATGTGTCTGTCTGTCTGTCTGTCTATCCATCTGTCTATCCATCTGTCTGTCTATCCATCTGACTGTCTATCTGTCTGACTGTCTGTCTGTCTATCCATCTGTCTATCCATCTGACTGTCTATCCGTCTGACTGTCTGACTGTCTGTCTGTCTGTCTGTCTGTCTGTCTGTCCATCTGTCTGTCTGACTGTCTGTCTGTCTGACTGTCTGTCTGTCTGTCTGTCTATCCATCTGTCCGTCCGTCCGTCCGTCTGTCTGTCTATCCATCTGTCTGTTTATCTGTCTGTCTGTCTGTCTGTCTGTCTGTCTGTCTATCCATCTGTATATCCATCTGTCTGTCTATCCATCTGACTGTCTGTCTGTCTGTCTGTCTGTCTATCCATCTGTCCGTCCGTCCGTCCGTCTGTCTGTCTATCCATCTGTCTGTCTATCCATCTGTCTGTCTATCCATCTGTCTGTCTATCCATCTGTCTGTCTATCCATCTGTCTGTCTATCCATCTGTCTGTCTATCCATCTGTCTGTCTATCCATCTGTCTGTCTATCCATCTGTCTGTCTATCCATCTGTCTGTCTATCCATCTGTCTGTCTATCCATCTGTCTGTCTATCCATCTGTCTGTCTATCCATCTGTCTGTCTATCCATCTGTCTGTCTATCCATCTGTCTGTCTATCCATCTGTCTGTCTATCCATCTGTCTGTCTATCCATCTGGCTGTCTGTCTGTCTGTCTGTCTGTCTATCCATCTGTCCGTTTATGTGTCTGTCTGTCTGTTGTGTGTCTGTCTGTCTGTCTGTCTGTCTATCCATCTGACTGTCTATCCGTCTGTCTGTCTGTCTGTCTGTCTGAATGTCTGTCTGTCTGTCTATCCATCTCTCCGTCTGTCCGTCTGTCTGTCTGTCTGTCTGTCTGACTGTCCATCTGACTGTCTATCTTTACACACATTCTTACTGTTTATTATTCAGATAATTCCCATAGGCAGACATTTTTGTAGTGTGTGTCTTACAGGCGTACAACAAGGGAAAAGATGCAGAAGCACAGAATCAGTATTGTATTATGCAACACTTAGTGCGTTCAGATGCATTCAGTGTGGTTCAGATGGATGATGTGGATGTAAACAGCATCATGATGACGGACTGATTACATTCAGCCAGCTGTGTCAGCTGTCAGTGTGCAATCGTCCAGGCAAATATGAAATCATATTTGTTGACAGATTTTGAATGCTGCTTTAAGGTGCTCGAAAACACAAAATGGGCTTCAAGGAATGTTCCACATTCAAAACAAGTTAAACTCTGTGCACTGCATTGGTGACATGCTTTCAGTCACCACACAAAAGATCTTAACTCGTCTCTCAGGTTGGAAAAAATGCTTTACATTAATGCACTTTCTAAGTCTATGGGCCTGTTTGTGTTAAAGCCCCTGCACAAATGTGGGTTTTTGCACTGTGAAGTGTATAAATCGTCATTTTTGCAATGGATTCTCTTTTCTAGGTGGATTTTCATGTAAACTGTCCCATTCAGGTGTTCTTCTGGTCTATATCATGCAAAAGTTACTGGATTTGCTGTTTTTTCATGAGAGGCGTTCAGGTCTGGATGTGATTTTATCACTCTAGTTTCATATTAACAAATATAATGTTGAAGTTTTGTGCTTATACTTTTAAAACTGTGTATTTTAGATTTTGATTAATATATGCTGGATATAAACTGGTCTCGCTAAATATAATGTTTATCCCCTTGCAGTGTAAATGATTTCTGTAAATGAAGCTTTTACAAACTGAAAGATTTGTTTATTTAAAAAAACATTATACATTAATATATTAATATATAATGTTTGAAATATATTAACAATCATATATAATAAATAATTTATGAAGTTATATTTATGTCAATTTATATGTATGTATATATCAGCATTATATTGTAATCCGTATTTGTGAAGTTATTAATATAAATAGGTTTTTCTATTTAATTTTTTATATATCAACATTATATCATTATACATGTATTGAAGATCGTATATCATTTATGAAATTATATATTGATTTTATGTTTGCTTTTATTTGTTTTACAAACTGAGAAATTATATATAGTTTAACTTGTATTAAACGTGATATATTCCTTTAAAAACTTTTAAGGATCACTTAAAGAAAGTAATTTGTTTGCAATGGTTTAATCTTTCAGTTCTCAAGGGAGAGTGAAAATGTTTCTGCACGGAACTATAAACCCACTCGAATCAATATGACAAACTTTAATGGGCTCATGAACAGCAGGAGGAACCTTTTAAAATGCAAAGCAGCACGCTCCAATTTACCCCCTCAATATTTTGCACATAATCAAGTGTATCAGCAATTAAATGCACACATTATCATGACCTTGGCATGGCGGATGATAAGACACGCCGATCGGAAGGATATGAAGCAGCAGTAGGCCTATGTTTATATCACCGTGACCTAGGCCTGATTACGCGTCTCTATTGCCCTGCGCGTCACAGGTTTTAAGGCGTCTACTCAGGCTGCGTGTTTTATTCAGATTTCCCTCTGATGTGTTGCTCTACACTTAATTTGCGCTGATGATGGCGATAATGATGCCCAGGATATGCTTTCACCCTGAAATGAAGCCACTTTCACGGCAAAATCATTGATATTGGAAATGATTTCTAGGAAACAAGTTCAACATTTGTTCATTTCTGTGTTTTTGAGTACTAGAGCTCACAGTTATATAGTTAGTGATGTAATATCAACCTCAGGAGCGTCAGGTGTGGGGGAATTCTGGGAATGTCAATTTACGGTTATTCACTGTAAATTATACGGTCTTTTTCACTTACAAAAACGGTATACTACTGTAAAATCCATGTCCAATTCATGTAATGTCCAATACAGTTTTTCACCGTATATAGTAGGGGAATTTACCGTTAACCATTTAACTGTAGCATTTTTACAGTCTTTTACCGTTAAATTCACTGTAATTTTTTACAGTGCAGCTTCATCATTTTTAAGCCTTTGTGTCGAGATTCCAGCTATGACTCCTCCGTTACGATACTCCCTACATAGGCAGCTCACTGGAGCTAATTATCTCCCTGTCCCACAGCAGACAGCAAACATCTTTGGGCTCAGTCGTGCTGTCACTGATGTCCTGGATGTCACACAGGAAAAACGAACAGATCCGTGGAGTTTTATTGCTGTGGGTCAGTCATAAATCAAGCTCAGCTGAGCCCTGGAATCAACATAAGTGATTACTCACCACTTGACTGAGAAGATAGTGACTCGTCAAGTATCCTCAGGGTTTAGTGAGGCTAAACCGTTTCAAACGTCTCCGATTATTCAGAGAAATTATACACAACCTCACAGCTCAATGTCAAGTCTTAAATCATATGGCAGCAGAAAAGTATGATGGCATTACCATGTTATTTTGGCATTCACCATGGTATTCTTTACAGTATCTTGAAATACCCCATTGTATGTTGGTAATCATTCCATGGTATTACAATGATATTCTTATAATATATGTTGAGTACTGTATTGATACGTATTATTATTCAGTTCCATGGTATATATTGAAGTCTTATTGTATTACAATGTTTTGGGGGGGTTTGATACCATAAAAAACATGTTTTAGACCAGAGATTTATTAATCTCTGGCATATATACAGCAGCATTATATATGAATATTGTAATCAAGGTATACCATCTTATTTTTACTTTACCATGGTAGCGCCATATTATTTTTGTGAGGACAAATCGATCTGATTCATTATAATATCCAGCCATGATTCATTATATTCTAATGATTTCATATGTGAGTGAAATGAGTGTCATTCTGTCAGATGTGATTATGAGCTCTGTGTCTGTGATTCAGGTGGATGTCTGGTGATTTCTTTGAAGTGTTATCCTCGTCCGCGGGAATGACTTCCATATGTCACCTGAAAGACCACCCAGAGTCCATTACATGGTAATTGGGTCACTTATCTTCTGCTGAATCTTTTCTTTCTCGCACTGAATAAAGGAGGATTTTTCATGGCTGATTATAGAGAACAGAGAACACGCTGCCTGTCAGACAGAACCAACACACGCTCATCTACTGAGGATAAAAAGCTCAAACCAGTTTACCACTTTAAAAACCACTTTAGCTGAATGAGTTTGTGTATACCAGAGTTTAATCATTTTGTCCTCTGGTTGATTAATTAATAGTCAAAAAATACTAAAGGATTGATGGATTACTAATGGAGTGTGTTTCATAATTTGGCATCAGTCCTGTTTATTCAGCAGGATCTGATTTGTCACTTGGGTGTTTATTGGATCCTGTTGGGATTGGTTACAAATTATGATGGAATTTCATTAGCGATTCTCTACTGATTCTGAAAATGAATACAAACCTAACCTGATGTCATACAGTGTCTTTAAAGTAATAGTTCACCCAAAAATGAATATTTGCTGTAAATGTCCTCACCCTCAGGCAATCCAAGATGTAGAGGAGTTTGTTTCTTCATCAGATTTGGAGAAATGTAGCATTGCATCAGTGTCTCAGCAATGGATGCTCTGCAGTGAATGGGTGCCGTCAGAATGAGAGTCCAAACAGCTGATAAAAACATCACAATAATGTTGATAAATATTTTTGCACAATACTGAATATTATGCATGGTTTAGTGTAATTAAAAAATACTATTTTACCCAGTAATTTTGTGTGATATATATTTTTTATTAGAGTAAACATGCCAACATCAAATTCTATTTTTAGACCTTTATTGTTTCATATTCTGCAAATGGCAATAATCAGAATTGCAAAGATGCTTTTGAGTGCTTTCTCAATAATGCACACTGTGAGTGTGTCTCATTTATGTCTCTGTAACAGTGGACTGAAGTGAGACGTGCAGCGGATCAATGACTGAGACAATATCTCAACCTGACGTGTGCATGAACCCAGAAACCTGAGAGCTTGATCTCTGCAAGAGCTGCTGATCTCCTGCTAAGTTAGTGACTGAGCACTTCGGATGTGAAATGAAAGGAAACGGTATGTTTAGTTGATGATGCTCTTGTTTAGTGACTCGTGCCTCCCTCGTAATTAAACCTGCCATGACAGACGATCAAGATTAATGACGTGTGCTTATCACACTAATTCACTGTCAGACGCTGTGCAGCATTGGTTCAAAATCTTGTGAAAAACATATTCAGGTCGTGTTTCACCTCAAAAGTAAGATAATGTGTTTAAAGGGATAGTCCACCCAAAAATGAATATTTGGTCCCCATACTATAGAATGTCAAAAGTCAATATATATATATATATATATATATATATATACATATATTCTCTGAATGATCAAATACCATCAGCCTAAACATATGTCTCAAGCATGTTAATTACCCATAATGCATTGCAACCTCTCATTACACCCGAAACAAAGCAGCAGAAGCGGCAGTAAATTCTGATGAGTGTATTGATCGCGGTGCACGAGGAAGCCCATCTCTCTCAGCGGTGGCTATAATGTATTGCGCATTCTCTGTGGTTGCCTATTTTTAGCTTGAGTGCGTTTTGCTGTGGCGGTCCTGCCGGGCCTTCGGCCGCCGACTCTAGATGGACCTCGCTCTGATTATTATTATGAAACATGCTCAGATTCATCATTTGATGTTACTGATGGGTGACGGAGTCGAGCGCCTCGTCTGTGACAGTAAAAGACACGTACATGACATTTCAGTATGGCTTTATGTTGAGTACTGTAAGCTGATTTGAAGTCATGATGTAGTTATTCAGCTGCTTGAAAGAGCTGTGCTAGAATGTAAAGATGAAGGTCGAACTCTCATTTAGATGTGTAAAAACTGCAGTGCTATATTCACTTGATGCTAAAATTCATCATCAGCATTAGATTGGTGTTCAATTCAAGCAGTAAGTCTACCACTTCTTTTGAGCATAATTGCAAAAAAAAAAAAGTATTTTATTTTTAATTATTTACAAAAATTGATGCTGTTTACCCATCCAAAACTCACTGCCACATTGCTAGGGAGTCGTAGGTGGTTTCCAGGGAATTGTTCTGGGTTTAGTAAGGTTATTATTATGTTGCAGTTGCTATGGTTTTGTGATTCGTTGCTAGGGAGTTGCTAGGTGGTTGTTGAATTGTTCTTAGTATTTTCAGCGCAGTTCTATATAGTTGCTGGGGTGTTCTGGGTGGTTGCTAAGGTGTTGCTCTGCAGTTACTAAGGTGTACTAATTTGTTATTAGATTATTTAGCTGTTCCTAGGGTGTTCTGGGTGGTTGCTAGAGTGTTGCTAGAGGGTTTCTAGGGCATTGTTTTGTAGTTATTAATGTGTCTTGTATGGTCTTTACAGTGTTGCTGGTTTTGTAGGTCGTTTTCAGGTGGTTGCTAATGTGTTTAGTGCAATGTAATGGGGTTACTTGGTGATTGCTAGACTATTGCTATGCAGTTTCTAAAGTGTTCTCGTTTGTTTCTGCAATAATTTGCTGTTGCTAAGGTGTTCTGGGTGGTTGATAGGGTGTTACTAGGTGGTTTCTAGGATATTGTTTCACAGTTAATAAGTTGCACTGAGGTGTTCAGGTTGGTTGCTAAGGTATTGCTATGCAGGTCTTATGGATTGTTATTGCATTAATTTCCTGTTGCTAGTGTGTTATTAGGTGGTTTCTATGGCATTGTATTAGAGTTATCCAGCTGCCCTGTGTGGTTTTTAGCATGTTGCTATGGTTTTGTTGCCAGGGAGTTGCTAGGTGATTCCTAAAGTGTTCTAAAGTCTTCAGTCAGGTGCAATGTTATATTGTTGCTGGGGTGTTCTGGGTGGTTGCTAGGGTGTTGCTATAAAGTTGTCAAGGTGTTCTAGGTTGTTACTACATTAATTTGCTGTTGCTAGGGTGTGTTTGGGGGTTATTAAGGTGCTCTGTGTTTTTTTTTTCTTTCTTCAGGTCGTTGCTGAAGTGTTCTAAAGTGTTCAGCGCAATGTTTATGGTTGCTGGGGTGTTACTTGGTGGTATAAAGTTCACGTTCAAGTCTGTCATTATGTAGGATTTGTTTTTTGTTGTTTGTAAAACAAGTACTGGATCAGAATGTGTAAGATCCATTTTGAGAGGCAGTTTGAAATCAAAATTGGAATACTGAAATCACAAATGTCTGAAGTTCTCATTGGTTAATGAATATTTCTGTCATTTAGTAGTGTGCAAGTGCCCTTGCATTGTGACTCACAAGCAAAACGTACGAATTAAACTCCAGTATGATCACACTAATGATACTCTGCTGCTGCTAAGTCTGTTTATTCGTTTATAATCTTCATTTAAAGTCATCATAAGTTACGGTATTTACAATAATTAAATTTTAATGCTTTCATTGAGGTGTCACATGCACTGAAAAAAACATTGATTTGAGCATTTGAAGTCCATTCGTCCTCCGTGCTGAAGGTTCACCGGATAATTACCGGTCTATATCTGATTAGCAATCCTGTGGGATGGAACGCTACACAGAAAAACATCTCCACACGTCGGCCAATTACAAATGACACTACACACTCCTCTTGTCAGTTTGTATCCATCATACTCATCATGTGCAGCGCGGCCAGAATATTAATGTGACGTTTATTGATACAAAGGAGACCTGCGGTGCACGGAGGTCCTCCCGTTGTGCATCGTGCCCCGTCACGTCAAACCGCCGCAGGAAACACGCTGTACCTTCTGACGGGGTTGCATTCGGGGTTGCTGCAACAGAACTCCAAGCGAATACTCACAGCGGGCTCATTCCAGTGAATATTATTAATGGAATCACCTCATGTGCTTTCTTGTGTTACAGTCTCGATTGTGGAATAAATACGAAGCGGTGTTTGGTATCGATAAACAATAGCGATGAATGAAATAAGAGTGAAATACAATATTAGCAAAGTAAACAAGGGCCTATGTGATATTATATGGCATGTGTGTGAAGAGCACAAAATGCATTTACTTCTAAAGTTGCACCATAATGAATTGATTTCCAGAAAGTGTGTTTCAATATCACCTCGTCACCCTGAAAGTGGTGTGCGCGGCTAACATCTGTAAGTACATCAGATATTAATTGAGCCATGTGTGTTCTTCCCAAATCCCTGAGAGATCTGATAGTGTAAAGACGTAGATCATAGGGTTTTGTGAGCATAGATACGGATCTGAGGCGCCTACATAAATAAGAGCGATGTGTTAGATGTGAAGCCTGCTGCTCATGTTTTATTGATAGTCGCCCGCTTTACCTTCAGCGCAGCAATAAGTCTTTCCAGCCGCACAGAGCTTGATAATCCCACAGCACTTGAGCAAAACTCACGGCTTCACCGGCTGCTTTAGAGAGTCCGGTGAATTATGATGTGTCTCTGTATTTTTAAAGTACATGTGGGGAAAATTTAAGTAATGTTGTTGATACTGCTTCATAAACAGATAAGCTGTTTTGCACTGGTTACACAATGTTGCTTATAGTTTCATAATATGTAAAACTAGGTTTTCTGCCTAGGCGAAACTTGCAGTCACATTGCTTGTGTTAAGGGTGGTTGCCAGGGTAACCCTGGCACCAAGAAAAGTCTTGTAGAAGCATTATAGCAATGCCCTGGAAACCACCCAGAACAATCTTAACAACCTCATAGCAACACCCTGGCAACAACCTAGAACAGTCTAACAACCAAATAGCAATGGACTTGAAACCACCCAGAACAGCTACTACTTGTCTCAGAACGTTCAGAGAACATTCATTGCAAAATGTTAAAAATGGAATGTTCCCTTAATATTTACATAACCAAAAAAAATAAATAAAAGCAAAACTTTTTAAAACATTTAAACATTTTCACAACTTAATGGGAATTAGCAAAACATTCTGGATAAACCACAAAGCAATACCTTTGCAACCACATGCAACTCTTTAACATGATGTAGGTATGTATTACTGAAAAAATTAATAAATAAAAAGGCAGCATTTATTATATTCAGCAAGCATCATGTAGCATCTGTTTTAGCCTGAATTCTGGTATTTCTTCATATGCCACAAAGATAATTCTCCCCAGTTTCATGCAGTAATTGTTTGCGATCGTGGGCGAATCTGTGCCTTGAGTCATGACAGTCAAAAAACAAAACATTACTAACAAAGTCAATCTGCTGCGATCAGTTTTGGCAAAATGAGAGGTAAAGTGATGAAACTAATGAACGCTTTGTGAATAAAACTAATGAGGATGTTTTTGGACCGCAGTCAGCAAATGAAGCTTAATGCAGAACTCAGACAACAAGACAACAACAGCAGAGGACAAAACAAGGACAAACTATCGAACAAACATTCCTTCATTACTGCTTCAGACGGGCTGAACGCAAACAGCATGACAGCTGCTGAAATACTGTAATCGATGGCAATGCAAACGTTCTGAATTCAGATGGCTTTTCACTCTTATCTCTAATCACACACTGTTTCTCCTGCCGTAATGGCTTAAATGGAAAGTTGAAATTCTGCAATATTCAGCATCACACTTACAATGATTGCCAGTCTAGTTTTTTTTTTAATGTCAAACAAATTCCTGTGTTAAGGTTTTATTAAAAACCTGTCAAATATAGGAACCTTAAACGCTTAGTCAATCCACATGTAACATGATTGCAATTCCTAAATTATTATTCTAAAACAATTTTTTGTGAATTTCATTCCTCTTTATCCATAAAAAGAGATTTCAAACCGAGATGACAGCAATGTCAGCAAGTCTTCTTGTGCTGGTTCATTTCATACAGAGAAAGACAAAAGTTTCACATTTCATTAACAGAAATATAAAGTCAGATACGTTTCTTTCTTCATACAAATAAGAGTGAACAAAACACACTTTTATGTTCACAAAATGGAAGGAACTTCTGAATCACATGCACAAAATCAGTATGTTACTCACAACTGCATTTAGATTCCGGTAATTCACTCAGATCACAAAATTGGTTATGTTACCTGCCCTAAAAACCACATGTATGAAGTCAGTCATCACAATCTGCAACTCTAACTTATCAGATTTACAATGTTTGTCTGGCAGATAATAAAATGGGCAAAATAAAAAAAATGAAATAAATAAAATAACTGATTTGCACCGAAGGACACACAGAACCACCCTAGCAACCTCATGGCAACATCCTGGCAACCACCCATAACAGGTAGCAACCTCTAATAACACCCTATCAACCTCATAACAACACCATGGCAACCACCCAGAACAACTTCATAGCAAGGCCCTGGTAACAACCAACTTAACACTAACCCTAACATCCTAGAAACCTCATAGCAACACCCTGGCAATCACCCAAGCCCAGTGACCACCCATAACAGCCCAGCAACCTCATAGCAACACCCTGGCAACCATCCATAACAGCCCAGCAACCTCATAGCAACACCCTAGCAACCACCCATAACAGCCCAGCAAGCTCATAGCATCACCCTGGCAACCATGCATAACAGCCCAGCAACCTCATAGCAACACCCTGGCAACCACCTATTACAGCCCAGCAATTAACCTCATAACACTGCACTGGGTACAACCTAGAACAGCCTAGCAACCACTCAAAACATCTTATCAACCTCATAGCAAATGGCAACTATCCACAACAGCCCAGCAACCTCATAGCAACACCCTGGCAACCACCAATAACAGCCCAGCAACCTCATAGCATCACCCTGGCAACCATCCATAACAGTCCAGCAACCTCATAGCAAGGCCTTGGCAACAACCAACCTAACACTAACCCTAATATCCTAGCAATCTCATAGCAACACCCTGGAAATCACCCTAAACACTCTGGCGACATCATATAAACAATCTGGCAACCATGCAGAGCGCCCTAACAACCTCAAAGCAATGTCCTACCAACCATCTACCACATCTTAGCAAACTCATAGCAACCTCATAGCAACCCCTTGTAAACCACCCAGAAGAGCCTAGCAACCTCATAGTAACGCCCTGGCAACAACCAAACTAACTCTAACCCTAACAGCTTAGCAACCTCATAGCAACACCCTCATAGCAACATTATTGTCAATCTGATTAGTTGCCAAAAATGCCTTCATAGCAACTTGGCAACCTCATAGCAACACTCTGGCAATCACCCAGGACACCTGGCAAGTTGTCAGCATGGCCCTGGCAACCACAAACCTAACGCTAACCCTAACAGCCTAGCAACCTTATAGTAACACCATGGCAACTACACAGAGCATAGTAGCAACCTCATAGCAACACCCAACCCAGGGTTCCTTGTTGCTAAGGTGTTTTGAGAGTTTTTAGCATTTGCTGGGGTTTTGTGCTGTTACTATGAAGTTGCTAGGGAGTTGTTGGTGGTTGCTATGGCGTCTGTTCTGTGATACAGTAACCATCTAATCCAGGAAAGAACTTTGCAACATTTAAAAATTTTAAACCAACAAATGCAACATTCAAATCATCAGCTTAATGCATCTTTATTTCACTTCTAATATCTATTCTACAGTATCTCCATCTGTTTTCCATATTCATATTCAAATCTGCTGTCCGCTACGTTTAAGGCTGGCCGTATCTCAGTCTAATTACTCATGCGCCGCTCTCTAATGCATCACTGCTGTTGTTTACAGCTCAAGGTCATGGCTCTACATCCAGACGCAGAAACGGGTGATGGATCAGTATTTTTCTGGCTTCTGGACTACATGAGACAGACGCTGCGTTTCCTGTTTTGCTGTCAGAATGTGTTTAATGCCGCATGAGTAATGTCTGCGGCTGCAGTGGTTCTGCATGACCTTACAGCATTAAAGTGCGTTAAACAGCACCCGCGTGGCTCTCTGCACACTTCATCTGGTGTCAAAGAAGAGGCCGTTCGTATTTACTACAGTCAGAAAGTAAATGTTGGCGGCTGAATAAATGTCAAGGTTTATGACGTGCTTCCCTTGTCTTTTGTTATCAAAGCGCTTACACTCTTTAACACCACACCGCTCGTGTACTAAAACTAAAATAAAAAATAGCTTCAATCCAAATAAAAAACTAATAATTATAGCGTTTTTAATTAAAATAAAGCTAAAATAAATTACTTAAACTGAATTTAAAATTCAAAATAAATTAAAGCTTAATAAATATATATATATATAAATATTTGTAAAAAAAATGTATATGAATAAAATAATAATAATAATTAAAAAATAAATAATAATTAAAAAATTTAAAAAGCTGACAGTCACCATGAACCATGGGTACATGCGTAACCCGAGATGTTCCCCTTCTAGGGAACTCGCGCAGCATCTTATAGTGGACACTATGGGGAACAGAATTAACTTCCTAAAGGCAGCGGACTGCGCCAAGAAGAAAGGCTTTCTCCTTCCCCCAGATGTCTGGAAGATTTAACCACAAATGCCTCTCTGTAGCCACCATTGCTGCCATCGCACGCCCAATGGCAGCAGCAGTCTGTTTAGTGATGCGAAGAGTCAAGTCTGTGGTGGCGCGCAGCTGCTCGACTGCCTTAGGGGACAAACCATTGCCCTCATCTATAGTAGACCTCTAAGCAAGACAGCCTGGTAAGCTTGTAACACAGCCATTGTGTGCAAGGCTCCACCAGCTCGACCTGCCGCCACATGTGCCCTGATATTCAGACGTGAGGTGGTCTGAAGTGGTCTAGATGGCAGAGCAGGAGTCTTTAAAGAAGACGACTCACCCTGGGAGAGATAGCTCGCGAGCGTCTCCTCTACAGGGGGCATCCTCGCATATCTACACTCAGCACTCAACATTAGTGTAATCCGCATGCTGAAAAAGATGCAGCCGAGTCGAATATGGCTTGTCCCACAGTCTCACTAACTCCGTGTGGAGGTTGGGAAGAAAGGGGAGACTCCTGGAGGAGGGAATGGCCAGAAAGCGCTCGTCCAATCTGCCACGGACGGGCTTCTGCCTTTCACTTGATCAGAGTAAATTGAGCCTCTTATGCCGAGTTCACACTGCATGATTTTCAAACTCGTCGGATCGCCGTTGTTTTCACACTGCGTGACTATCTGGGGTAGCAGTCAGTCGCTGCTGTGTTCACACTGCACGATGGATCGGCGAGAGGGGATTTCACTTTGCATGACTTCACAATCGGAAGAATCGCCGACAGCTCTGTCTGGTCCGCAAACTACGTTTCACAACAAAACACACACGAGAAGTGATAAGGAAATACGCATGCGTCAGACTGTAGGCGTTCTCGAGCGAGACTGTAATCATTACAAATATATATATATATAGCCCGCAAAAATTGTCTGTGAGCTGGTTTCCAGCTACAAGGAGAAAAAGAAAAACTGATTATGCAGGAGGGAGATGCAGGGAACAGGGATTGGTTGTTCTGCAAAGAGAGCTGGAGGTAAATCATTTTGCAGTAACTGTTATGCTGATGTTGTGGCTGGTCAAGCAAATGTTTGTGCTTGTTTCTGTATGATATGATTGTTCACATATATATTAAAATACTGATATTCTGGTCTATAACTCCTCCCCAAACTTCCCTCTGCCCTGTATCTTGGTCTCTCATTGGCTGTAGGTCATCGCCAATGTAGTTTTCAGTCAGAACTCATTGCACACAGCGTGATTGTGAATCGCCGACAGCTCCAGATATTTAGCATGCCAAATATTT
>NW_015505538.1:525106-532718 GCF_001515645.1 Sinocyclocheilus grahami | reverse complement strand
AGTTGGAGGTAAATAATTTAGCAGTAACTGTTATGCTGATGTTGTGGGTGGTCAAGCAAATGTTTGTGCTTGTTTCTGTATGATATGATTGTTCACATATATATTAAAATACTGATATTCTGGTCTATAACTCCTCCCCAAACTTCCCTCTGCCCTGTATCTTGGTCTCTCATTGGCTGTAGGTCATCGCCAATGTAGTTTTCAGTCAGAACTCATTGCACACAGCGTGATTGTGAATCGCCGACAGCTCCAGATATTTAGCATGCCAAATATTTTGCGGGTGACGTGTTGGCGATTCCCTCAGATTACATCTTTGATAATTCACACTGCGTGATTGTCACTCACGTGAACGAGCACCGATTTGCCTCCGATTTCGGGCATTTGTCGGCGATTTCGCAAAACCTGTCGGCGAGTGAAAAATCGGGCTAAAATCGTGCAGTGTGAACTCTGCATTAGTAGCACGCTCCATTACCTCTAAACATTTCAAACATCATACCACAAGTGGTCCATACCCTTCTCAAAACTTTTCTAATAAAAACTAACAATAATCACAGCATTTTTTGCTACTCAAAAAAATAGAAATGAAAAAAATTCTTTCTTTTTTTTATCTAATAATCATAGTGTTTTTTGTTAGTTAAAATTAAACTGAAATAAATTCTTTAAACTAAAACGGAAATTTAAAAAAATTAAAGCTAAATAAAACTATTTAAAATATGAAAACTAAATGACAAAAGAACAACAAAAATGCAACTTAAAATTAAACTAAATTTATAAACTGAAAATAGAAAAATATAATTAAATTAAAAATATTAATATTAGATATAATAAATAATATACAAATTAATAAATAATACATAATATTAAAATAACACTGATCTCAAGTGTACTGTTACTTTACTAAGTGATTAGACACACAACCGTATTTACCCATATTTACTCTTTCAACCCCGTTTTTTAATATATAATCCTCTCTGTTTTAGAGGAGAGTGCCGGTCACATCTCTGGCCTGATGTTATGCTGACTGTCGGGGCCTCATTTGGAAGAATAACCCTGAGTGAAGCGGCAGCGTTTATCGCCCGCGGCTGTGTTTGTTTTAGCGTCTGCTATTGTCGCCCGCTCAAGGCCGAGCCAATTAAAAAGTGCTCTGCAAACTCACTTGTGCGACAACAGATTGAGCTTAAAAAGTGACAAAACTCTCAGAGAAACTACAAACAAACACATCACATATGAAGATGAACGCATTTACACATAAATCAGCACTGGCAGATTTTCTGTACACTAATTATTTGGAAGTTTTGAGCAAAACATGTTTTTGGACAAACAATATGTAGTCTTTACAGTCTAGTCTCTTTATGCTGTTTTGATTAGTTGAAAACAATGAAGACAGTTTGCACTTTCAGGCTGATATACAGTATATATATAAATTTTAAATATATATATATATTTTTTTTTTCCAGATGTAATTGGCTTATTTTATGCCGATTGGCCGCTGCTGATGGGCCACCGAGGGTCGCCTGAAACAGCGTGAAGGTTAAGCGTCTTGCAGAAGGGCACAGGGATGTTGTACCCAGCAGCCCCGGGGGTTAATTTAATGACTGCTGGTGCCGTCAGCCACATATTTGAACCAGCAACCTTGTAAGTGTTCATGGACTAGTGCTGTTCCAAATCTGAGCTGTTTGATTTTGCACACGACCGTTACGCTTGAGCGTCTTCTGTAATGACCTCAGACTTCTTTCTGTGCATGAAATGTGTTCATACTGCTCATTTCTACCCCTGCAAAAAGAGATAAACAAAACAATTCAGCTCAAATCACATTAAAAAAATTCAGGCGGGCCTGAGGTTCATGTACATGCTAAATGAAAATATTTAAAAAATTTAATTCAAATCTTTTTTTATATTATTTACTAGAAATTAGAAAGTTGAAGTACAAAAATTACTAAAACTGAAAGGGACATGTTAAAAAATATATTAAAAAAATAATAAATTTAAATTTGAAATATATATTTTTAATAAAATTAAACACACACACACACATCAAGCTTACTAAAACTACAAAATTACTAATAAAATAAAATACAAATATTAGATGATGTTGCCTTTGCAATAAAATAAAATGAAATATATTTTAAGTTGAAATGCTGAAATGACTACAAATAATGGAAATAAAATAGATTATAAAAGTAAATTAAATTCGAAAAGTAAAATAAAAATAATAATTACAAAAGCACATCAAACTTACTAAAGCTACAAACCTATTAATAAAATAAAGATGACAAAATTAAAATTAATCTAAAATGAAAATTAGAAATGTTGCCTTGGCAATTAGATAAAATATGTTTAAGTTGAAGTAATTACTGAAAAATTACAAAAACTGAATTACAAATAAATTAAAGGTAAATAGAAATATATATATATATAAAAAAAATTATAATAATAATAAATGACAAAAAGCACATAAAAAAAAAAAGCTCATTCAAAACAGTGAAAAAAAATTCTAATATAAATATAGGTATATATATTAGTATGTAAATAATATAAAAATAACACTGGCATGTAAACAAACTCTATCAAAATGATGACTGGCTCTATACGATGTCTTCCTTATTCTGTCTTTGCTGCTCGTCATTAGATGATGTTGCCTTTGCAATAAAATAAAATGAAATATATTTTAAGTTGAAATGCTGAAATGACTACAAATAATGGAAATAAAATAGATTATAAAAGTAAATTAAATTCGAAAAGTAAAATAAAAATAATAATTACAAAAGCACATCAAACTTACTAAAGCTACAAACCTATTAATAAAATAAAGATGACAAAATTAAAATTAATCTAAAATGAAAATTAGAAATGTTGCCTTGGCAATTAGATAAAATATGTTTAAGTTGAAGTAATTACTGAAAAATTACAAAAACTGAAATACAAATAAATTAAAGGTAAATAGAAATATATATATATATATAACAAAAATAATAATAATAAATGACAAAAAGCACATAAAAAAAATTCTAAAACATAAACCAAAGTTAAAATATAATTTTTTTAAATATTTTTAAAAAAGCTCATTCAAAATAGTGAAAAGAAATTCTAATATAAATACAGGTATATATATTAGTATGTAAATAATATAAAAATAACACCGGCATGTAAACAAACTCTATCAAAATGATGACTGGCTCTATATGATGTCTTCCTTATTCTGTCTTTGCTGCTCGTCATGTATTAATGCACCATTTTTATTCATTGCGAACAGCCTACATTTGTCAGATAAGCTGTAGTAATTATATGTATTATTAATAATATATTTAATTTTAAATATGTTGTCTTTATGGTATTCTTGTTGCTGCTATTTCATTAAAGCAGCAAGCCAGGTCGAGGTTTTTACATGCATTAAAATCACTGTACTGCATCATTTGATCCATAATGCGGTCAGGAGCTGATTCTGTGTGTTTAGTTTCTGACTTTGCGTTGACGGCTCAGATCATATGAAGCGTCCCGTCGGTCGAGGTTAATTTTCTGGAGTCTGTATGTAAACAGCAGTGTCGTGATTATACAGAGTTGACCGGCCGCAGCGCTCCTCACTGAATTCTCATCAATGGCTCGGCTCGGGCCTCGTGAAGAATACTAATGCCATAATTACTCCTGCGTTAAACACACAGACTTATCAAGAGCCACTTCGCCCAGCTTAAGAGTTTGCTATGAATGTGACTGTCTTAAAGCTAATTATTTAACATGTACCATTTGAATTAGGCCATGAAAGTCAATTTAAGTTATCGCTGAAAGAACCACGTGAGGAAGAGGCTTTGAATTACTCCAGTGGAGCGACTGCGATATTAAAGGTGGCTTTGACTTCTAGAAGAGGACCGACGCTTTGAACATAAAGGGCAGAAAATGAAAGCGTTTTTCTTGGTCTGTTGAGACTTTGAGAACTTCCTGTGAATGTAAATTTGAGAAAAGCATGAATAGGTTCCAGTATCAATGTTAAAGGAATACATTCATTCAACAAAAAAATCTTCTGTTATTTTCTGTTTACCTGTATGTTTGTTTTTTTTTATTTAATATTAGGGTTTTTGTTGTTTGTTTTTGCTGATTTATTTTTCTTAAATATTTATTGTTTATATTATTTATTTTTTTAACTGTTTGTTTTTATTTTTATTATTTATTTATTTATAATTTTTCGTTTTAATATTGTTTTAATTAAATAATGTAATATATAATTGTAACATTTTGCGATTTTTCATTTATTGTTTTTCAGTTGTTTTGAAATCATTTATTTATGTTATGTTTTTATTATTTTTAATAAGTTATATTTCTGTATGGTTTTTTTAAATAATTTTCTTTTTAATTGTTTGTATCATATATTTTTTTATTTTATATTATAATTTATATTATTTATTTATTTATTATTACTATTTATTTATTTTTTTTATTTTAATATTTTTTTATTTTATATATCATTTTAAAATTTTGCCATTTTATTTACTTTTTTCAGTCATTTTTAACTGATTTATTTAATATGTATGTTTATTAATTATTTATTTATTTAATTATATATTTTTTTATTAGATATTATTTATATTATTTTAATTACTTAATTACTCATTAATTTAGTGAATGATTGATTGATTGATTGATTGATTGATTGATTGATTGATTGATTGATTGAAGCTTCATGCACTTTTTTCCGTAGAGCATCAGTTCAGATGTGGTCATTATAAACTTTATATAAGAATTAAGGGTGTAAACATCTTTTTCTTGGAACAGTTTTGGAACAGCATGAGGGTCGAAAACTGATTATTTAAAAAATAATAATGAATGATTTCGTATGATGATGTTTCGGTTAGCGGTCATGCTGTTTTAATGATGTGGGTTAAGATGCACAGCATGCCACTAAATTCATTATTTTAACGCAGCAATGAATGAATTATGAATGAGCGGAGATATTTTGGGTTTAATTGTACCTTGAAGGGTAAGACGATGTCGTACCTTAAGACGAACGTAATCTCATTCAAAAGGGCACATAATCACCTCTAATATTTGCTCAGACGTTGCCAAGATTTGACAGATTTGGGAATCAGCGTCGGCGTGAGGCTGAGACTGATCTGCCAGATGTCACAGCTTTAGTAATGAGAGCTTCTCTCTGCCAATACCCACAATATATATCTATAAATACATGCTAATGTGTCCTAATGAATACACATGAGCACAATTGAACTGTTGTGACACAGTCAGCACATTCAGACCCTCGTGTGTCTCCTCGACACCATGAGGAGTTCAAGAAGTGCTGCTCGTTTACATTTGCATTTTCAAAGTGTCATTTTTGACACTTGCCTGCATCACTTTAATTATATTAACAAATGAAATCTAAATGTGTTTACTGTAGATATCAGTGTGTTTGCAACATGTTCGTTATTTGCATTTATTTGTTCCACAGATGCTTTTGACTGAAAGATCAAGAAGAAGGTCTCACGTCTCATCTGCAGTGGGATTTTCAACTGATGTGTATGGTGTTGAAATGTTGCCATGGCAATTCAATTCAATTCAATTCAATTAAATGCATATAGGTTGAAATCACTAAAACTGAAGAAAATCAAAGCTAAATAGAAATGTAAAAAACATATTGCTGTAAATCTACTAAAAATTATAAAAGCACATCAAATTTACTAAAACTACAAATTTATAAATGAATAATCAATATAAATCAATAAATGAAATGTTTAAGTACTAAAATTGCTAAAACTGAAATAAAAATTTGAAATAAAAATAAAACTAATAAAAATGACTTCAAGCACATCAAACTTACTAAAAGCACAAAAGTACAAGTAAAATAAAATATGAATATTTGCTAAAAAAAATAAAAATTAGAAATGTTGACTAAATATTTTTAAGTTTAAATACTAAAATTACTAAGCCTGAAGTAAAAATAAAGATAAATAGAAATATTAAAACTAATAAAAATGACAAAAGCACATCAAAACTTAATAGAACTATAAAAGTGCTAATAAAATAAAATGTGAATATTAAGTGAAAAGCTTAAAAAATAGGATTATATAAAATTTTAAATGAGTAAGTTTAATTACTAAAACTGAAATCAGTTAAAGCTAAATAGAAATATAAAAATATTCAAACTAACAAAAATTAAAAAAGCATAATTATCTTTATTTTTATTTCCGTTTTAGTTTCAAATTTTTCTTTTTTACTTAAATTACTCAAAACTGAAATAAAAATAAAGCTACAAAGTGCTTGTCATTTTTATTAGTTTGCTTATTTTTATATCAGTTTCAAACAAAATGTATTTTATATTTACATTTATTTTATCAAGGCAATATTTGTAATTTTTTGTTTAAGTTGAAGTACTAAAATTTTAATAAAAATAAAGCTAAACGTTAGTATTAAAAAAATAACAAAAACATACTTAAACTAAAATTAAATTATAACTCTCCTGAACAACACGCGATTTGAGGATTCATTCACGTCAGCTTACTGTCTGTGGTTTATTCAAAATGTAAGCAATATTAATTAAAAACTGAAAACGGAAACTTTCCAGATCAATGCGAATGCAATGGGTTTGCCATTTTATTCGGGGTCCCTGATAAAAGGGCCCCACTTATTTCCGGCCCTGATGACAGACTCAGGGTTTGCCAGCAGGATTAGTAATTACAGTGGTTTAGCTCAGCAAATATTCTCTCCACAACCAATCAATAAAGAAATCAGCAGCTAAACTGGCTGTTAACCCACTGCTTTACGAAGATCTCCTCCTCTGGGCCTTCATTTGCTGTTAGCGTGGCCAAACAGAACCAATTTTGATGACTGTGTTAATAAACATCTTCAATTTTTAATCCTGCTTTTAAAAAGCACTGGACACAGATGTCATGAGCGGCTGAAATATGGCAGACGCACTGCAAACGCAGTGATTTATTGACTCGCTGACAGCACCGACTGCATTAGTCTTCTCTAACATGTAATGGACTTCCGATCGAAACTACATTTGGGGAATGGAGATGCTGTAACACGGACTGATCTGCACAATGATCTTTAAACCGGAACACCCATCGCTGCCCACAGAGAGAAAATGAATGTGGAGCTATAGGTGTTTGTGTGCAGCCGTGTTTTCCATTCTGTTTGTTCTCGCCTCGTCTTCAGGGGTTCGTTCACTCCTCCGTGAGCTGCAGAAACGTCATTCACACGCGAGTCTGCTGTGAGATCGGATTGAAATGAGTCGTTTCAGTGTCATTTGAAGGTTTTTTTTATTTTTTATTCCTGTGTCCTTGGAGTGATCATATTAATGCTGTTACAGAATCATTATTCATGTTCGTGTAAGTTTGTTTATTTTATTATTTAAAATACAGTGACGGAGGTAAAAATCCTCGTCATTTTCACCATTTCACCAAAAAAACAAACAGATTTTTATCAATTGCTTAATATGTATAATGGATCATAATAATGGATAATTTAATAATTTAGGTGATGTAAATCAGTGTGATTTTAAATATGTTTATTATTTTACACTTGTTTTTGTATTTTCAGTTTTCATTGTAGTTTAATTAGTTATTTTGTTATGTGCTTTTGTCATTTTTATTCGCTATTTTTATCCTTAGCTTTATTTTTTATT
>NW_015505538.1:514406-525077 GCF_001515645.1 Sinocyclocheilus grahami | reverse complement strand
GAAATAAAGCTCATTCTGATTCTGAGATTGTTATTCTGTTGCAGAAAGCTTACTATGCTGCAACACTCGTGATATGACGTCATGCTCTGCAGCGTCTTATCTTAAACTTAAATTCAACACATAATAATAATAATAAAAGAGAGGAGGTCGTGCTGTGCCGTTGGTCACACGGTGTCACGTGATGCGAATTCGAAAGTTCAAACTTTGGAACGCAGCGAAATGCGAAAACCTTTCGTTTCCGGTCTGACGCATTCGCATGCGCATGAATGGAATTCAATGGAACGAAGAGTGTAACGTTAGTGTGAGCGCGCTGGTGAACTCACCTCGTCTGAAGACAGGCAGCGCCGGTCTCTCTCTCATCTTCCTCACCAGCTCCGACTGAGACCGAGCGACTGACTGCAAACGGGACACTTCACTGAGGATGCCCTGATACGACTCAAACATGGCCATCGTCCTAAACACAGCACACATCGCTTTTACTAATAACACTCATCTTTATGCATTTTAAGTTGCACTGCTGTTAACGTGATACAGCATGGTTGTGTATATCAGGGTTATTTTTGTTGTTATCCTTATATCCTTAGCTTTATTTTTTATTTCAGTTTTAGTTATATATATATATATATATATATATATATATATATATATATATATACACACAACTCCAATTCCAAAAAAGTTGGGACATTTTGTAAAATGCAATAAAAATTGCGCGAATCTGTGATTTGTTCATTCTCTTTAACCTTTATTTAGTTGACAAAAATACAAAAGATTTCCAATGTTTTCACTGACCAACTTACATGTATTTTGTAAATAATAACTAATTTTGATTTTGATAGCTGCAACACACTCCAAAAAAGCATGCTTGTTTAACACTCGCATCAACTGTCCTTCTAATTACAATGTTTAATTGTTTGGGAGTTAAGGATACTGATTGTTAAAGTTTTGCGAGCTAATTTTTTGTCTAATCTCGCTTGATACAAGATTTCAGGTGCTCAGCAGTCCGTAGTCGTTATCGTCGATTCTCCTTTTCACGATGGCCATACATTTTCAATATGAGTCAGATCTGCTGGCCAGTCAGTCACATTCACGTGTGTTTATGAAACTATGCTGTCGTAGCACATGCAGAATGAGACCTGGCACTGTCTTGATATAATAACCATGGACTTCCCATGAAAGACGTCATCTTGATGGCAGTATATGTCTCTGTACAATCCCAATATATGCCTCTATGTCAAAGGTACCTTCGCATATATTCCAGTCACCCATGTTTGCTTTTGCATCTGTTGCTGATGAAAGTCTGGATGGTCCCTTTCGTCTTTTTGACTATCTGAGATGAGCTCCGGCCCAGAGAACCCGGCAGCATCGCTGCATAGAATTGATGTATAGCTTTCTCCTTGAGTAACAGAGATTCAAGTTGCATTTCTTGATGCAGCAGCAGACTGTGGTAAATGACAGTGGTTTTCTGAAGTACTCCTGAGCCCATGTGGCTATATTTAACACCGCAGCATGACGGTTTCCATCTGCAATGCCATCTGAGGGCTCAAAGGTCACACACATTCACCTGAGGTTTCCTGCCTTGCCCAACACAGACTGAGATTTCTCTGGATTCCCTGATTCTTTTCACAATATTATGTATGGTAGTTGGTGAAATATCTAAATTCTTTGCAACTTTTCTTTGTACTTTTGTCAATCTCAATATATAAGTTGGGACATTTTGTAAAATGCAATAAAAATTGCGCGAATCTGTGATTTGTTAATTCTCTTTAACCTTTATTTAGTTGAAAAAATACAAAAGATTTCCAATGTTTTCACTGACCAACTTACATGTATTTTGTAAATAATAACTAATTTTGATTTTGATAGCTGCAACACACTCCAAAAAAGCATGCTTGTTTAACACTCGCATCAACTGTCCTTCTAATTACAATGTTTAATTGTTTGGGAGTTAAGGATACTGATTGTTAAAGTTTTGCGAGCTAATTTTTTGTCTAATCTCGCTTGATACAAGATTTCAGGTGCTCAGCAGTCCGTAGTCGTTATCGTCGATTCTCCTTTTCACGATGGCCATACATTTTCAATATGAGTCAGATCTGCTGGCCAGTCAGTCACATTCACGTGTGTTTATGAAACTATGCTGTCGTAGCACATGCAGAATGAGACCTGGCACTGTCTTGATATAATAACCATGGACTTCCCATGAAAGACGTCATCTTGATGGCAGTATATGTCTCTGTACAATCCCAATATATGCCTCTATGTCAAAGGTACCTTCGCATATATTCCAGTCACCCATGTTTGCTTTTGCATCTGTTGCTGATGAAAGTCTGGATGGTCCCTTTCGTCTTTTTGACTATCTGAGATGAGCTCCGGCCCAGAGAACCCGGCAGCATCGCTGCATAGAATTGATGTATAGCTTTCTCCTTGAGTAACAGAGATTCAAGTTGCATTTCTTGATGCAGCAGCAGACTGTGGTAAATGACAGTGGTTTTCTGAAGTACTCCTGAGCCCATGTGGCTATATTTAACACCGCAGCATGACGGTTTCCATCTGCAATGCCATCTGAGGGCTCAAAGGTCACACACATTCACCTGAGGTTTCCTGCCTTGCCCAACACAGACTGAGATTTCTCTGGATTCCCTGATTCTTTTCACAATATTATGTATGGTAGTTGGTGAAATATCTAAATTCTTTGCAACTTTTCTTTGTACTTTTGTCAATCTCAATATATGCCTCCAAGTCAATGGTACCTTCACACATAAGCCAGTCACATGTCTTCACAGGTGCTGGTCATCTGAAGTCTTCGTATGAGGCTCGATATAGTCAGCAGGAGCAATCTAAATATAGCTATAGGTTACACCAACAAAATGATGTAATCATACTTGAGAATTGGCACTTTTTCACAAAGACACAAAGAACATCGAAAGACTTTCAAAACCCAGTGAGCTGATACTCATTGTGCGTGTGATGTCTCATTACAGGGGGGTCTTCAGATGGTCCTTGTTCTGAAAGCAAGATAGAGAAGGAGAAAAACACAGGAGAAAGGGTTAAGTGATGCTCCATCACATATCCACTGCTCCTCCACCACAAGGTGCTTCTACAGTAGCTAAGACGTTTATTGTGATACAGTGTATATGCAGTAGTGGTATATAATTTTTGGTAATTTAGCCTAGTATGATTCTGAGATGAAAGATGCTCGCCTATTTTAAACTTTTGGACACTTAAGTCCATCAGCATCCTTTGCAATAAATCCAATTCTAATATTTAACTCCCCACCAGAAAAAATAATAATAATCATGTTTAAAAGCTTTAATTACACAACGATGAGAGAATGAATAATGTCCCCTAAATCTACTAATTTAGTGAGAAATAATCAAATAATGATCTGTTTTAATGCACAAGGTAATTTGCTTAGCTGTGCTGATAATATACGATTTTATTCTATAAATGTCTTACTCTAAAAGTGCATCGCCGTGATCTCTTCTGCAGCATTTCTACAAGAAAAAAAAAGAGCGCTACACATAGAGTTTACGGTGCATCCATCGATATCAACAGGAATAGTGCGCTTTAAAGGGTTAGTTCACCCAAAAATGATCATTTACTCACCCTCAAATTTTTCCAACACGTCTATGAGGTTCTTATATATTTTGAAGAATATGTGTGAACAAACAGTTGATGGACAGTATGAGAACAAAAACAAAAATACAATGGAAGTCAGTAGGGACCATCAAATGTCAAACTTATTAAACTTACTCTTTCAGACACTGGTGAGAGAAATCAACAATTTATTTGCTAATGGTTAATGATAGACATTATTTAGTCGCATATAACATTGTTGGGGATTTTTCCAAACTATTGTAGGATTTTACCATTGATTTGAGCTTTTTCTGGGCTTTCCATGGATCATGATTTCATTGCGTTTCACATTTCCCAAGGTGGAAACTAAAAACTGATCTATAATCTTGCAAAACATTGTCTTTACAGGAGCTTTATACAGAATTCCCACTGTCTAACATCCAATATAAATGCTCAAATTCAGGATTAGACTGGAAAACCTGAATGTTAAAGAGGGTTTGGTTTGTGGCCGGGTTGGAATGGGATAATCCCTTCAGGTCCCTCACACGCCTGTCTATCATGGCTGATGGGAAAAATAGCCATGAAATGCCCAAACGCTGAAGCTCTTATCTGGCGGTGGAGCATCCAGATATCATTTCTCATTTTGAAGTTTTCTGAATCACCTACTCCAGTCTTATCTTTACAGCAAATAGCTGGACTGGCCAAACGTGGCTCCATTCTGTCGCCATAAACCTGCTCTGAGTGTCTGTCATGACGAACATGAAATAAAAGACCCTCTCGCTCCAGAAGTATTGAGCCAAATAAGGCCTACAAGAGTGTGTAGATCAAAGGGTTATTCATATTATGCTGTGGGTTTTGTATATATATATTTTTACTCTATTTGTGACCCTGGAGCACAAAAGCAGTGTTAAGTCGCTGGGGTATATTTGTAGCAATAGCCAAAAATACATTGTATGGGTCAAAATTATAGATGTTCTTTTATGCCAAAAATCATTAGGATATTAAGTAAAGATCATGTTCCATGAAGATATCGACCAAATATTGTCCTAAGCTTATTTATTCAGCTTTCAGATGATGTATAAATCACAATTTTGAAAAACTGACACTTAAGACTGGTTTTGTGGTCCAGGGTCACATTTAGATTTTCATAACAGAGAAATGTTAATAACAATGGACAAAATGCTCTAAAATTACATGTCAAACAAAAACTGATTTACAAATACAATACAAAGAATATATACAGTATATACTATATGTATGTGTTACGATCACCAGCTGGAGTGCCCTTGAGCTTCTCCAGAGGGCACTCCACCCCAGACTGTTGTCACTCCCTCAAAAACTACATTCCCTATAATCCTTTGCCTGGACTCATCATCACTCATTGCATTCACCTGTGTCTTGTTACCTCCATCAGTCTCACCTTATTTAAAGCCTGGTTTTCCCCTCATTCATTGCTCAGTATTGTTTAGCCTGTAGTTCCTGTGTCTTTCTGTGTTTCCTGGTTCCTTGTTTTCTTGACCTTGGACTGTTTATCTCATTTCTGATCGTTTGCGGCCTGCCCTGACCTGCGCCTGTTTATTGGATTACTCTTTTGTCTCATCCTGGATTGTACCTGTTTGCTGTGGTTTGACCCTGCCTGTTTTGACCACTCTTTGGAATAAAGCCTGCACTTGGATCCACTACTGCATTCTCACGCCTCCCAACGTTGCAACAGTGTGTGAAAACCTTGTGAAGACTTACAGAAAACATTTGACCTCTGTCATTGCCAACAAAGGGTATATAACAAAGTATTGAGATGAAATTTTGTTATTGACCAAATACTTATTTTCCACCATAATTTGCAAATAAATTCTTGAAAAATCCTACAATGTGATTTTCTGGATTTTTTTTTCTCATTTTGTCTCTCATAGTTGAGGTATACCTATGATGAAAATTACAGGCCTCTCTCATCTTTTTAAGTGGGAGAACTTGCACAATTGGTGGCTGACTAAATACTTTTTTTCCCCAATGTATATAATGTATACAATATATAACAGCGAGAGAGACAAAAGAGTCCAATTTAATCCATCCATCCATTTATATAAATAAATATTTATAAAAATTATGTCTTTTTCAATGGTAAGTTTATTCTAAAAAAAAAAAAGAGAGAGAGAGAGAAACTTCAAGTGGAAGTCCTTAATGTTAACTGACAGTCAATGACTCAGTTTAGCTCTTTATTTCCATCCTGTTCATCCTGTCATTGTGTAAATAATTGTTTTAATTAATCAAGCGGTCTGATCTTTATCAGCGCAGACTTCTGAACACTGCTAAATCCTATTATGAACATCTCTTCAAATGAAACACAAACAGATTTATTTTATGGAGGTCAGAAGGTTCGGCAAAACAGGAAAAACCCAGAAAACCTAAGTAGGAATAGGCTATATATGTATATTCAAGCTAATTAATGCGATTCAAACACCTACACACAGTGCTGAATTAATTATTGATGCAGAAATAATTTACTCTCGTTAATAGCGATGCCAGGCAACTAATTACCGCAGTCAAATTTACATCGCTAACAAAAGAAGACAGAAGCCATGCGACTGACGGAAGATCACTGCAGAGAATTAGTGTTACTGTGGAGGAAAACAATCCTCAAAGCTTCACCGATGCCCAGTTTGTCCATTAAATATCTCTCGCTGCTCTCCAGGTTTCATTCCCACTCTTCAAATACTGTAAGTCTGATTTAATAAGGAGTTTACATATGCCAGGACATGAGGAGAAAGCTGTCCAAACAGGAGCAGGTCTCCGCAGGACGACAATATATGAAATCCAAGAATAACCAACTCTGGCTTATTTTTTTATCTTTGTGTTGATGCATAGCAGGGGAAGCTGGGCCGGCTGGAGATCTGGCTCAGGTCTTAGATGACTTTCACTTCTCTAATTGGATTTGCTGCTGCCAGTGTCGAGCTCACAGGGCTGGACGGACGCCAGTCCACTGCATCTGGGTTTGGTCCTTCAAGCTTCAGCGCTTCACTGATTCTCATTCATTACGCTGGCGTATGAAAGCGTAACTCGGCATAAGGAGATTGGAGGAAAAGCGCAGAGGGACTTCCAACAGGAAATGCAGGTGAAAGATCTGCTGCGGGGATTCACTAAACAATCACTTTATTATATATGCTACTAACGTAGCCAGTGTTGCTTTCGTTAACTAAAAATAAGAGTATTAAAACTGAAAATATAAATATTAAACGAAAAATAAATCTGAAATGTTGCCTTGGCATCTAACTGAAATAAATAAAGTTTAAGTAGCCTACTAAAATTACCAAAAAGAAAGAAAGAAAATGAACTAAAAATAAATTTAAGCTAAATATAAATATTAAAAAAAAACTAAAATGATGCTAAAACTAAAACCAAAAATGACGAAAGCACATAGCAAAATTAATAACATTTAAACTAGAAAATGCAAAAGCATGTAGCAAAATTACTAAAACGTAACCCAAAAACTAAAAAGTGACAAAAGCATGCATAGCAAAATTACTAAAACTAATAAATAAAAAAGTGCATAACAAAAAGACTAAAACTTAAAACTAAAAAAGACAAAAGCACATAACAAAACTATACTAATAAATACGTAATAATAAAATTATTACGTTCTTAATTGTTTTGAAAAATAGTCCAAAAAAAATAAAATATGAATACATGCTATAATAATGTTAATGTAAAATGCTAAAATAATACTGAACTTAATCACATTTTTCAGTAGCATGATAGTATGTATACAAAACCAAAAAATAGAGATCTCATTTAAGATGACAGCATCAAATTTGTTAAAGATAACAGGTCAACAAGCTGTTTTTGTAAGATATCGCTGTATCTTTTTTATTCCGTTCATGCATTGGTGGAACAGCAGCACCTGGAGCATTATTGACCTTGATATCTTAAAGAATTCAGCATGATGTGTGTGTGTGTGTGTGTGTGTGTGTGTGTGTGTGTGTGTGTGTGTGTGCTCTCTTTAACAAAAATCCATGCATGTTTTAAATAGATGATGTTCTCACTATCTCTACCTGCAGGCCTTGTGCAATCCACAAACTCTGTTGAATCATCCCGGGATGTGATGGGATAACCGCAGGTCTGCTTAAATACATTTTGTTGACTCACCTTTTGACCAATTACAGGACAGACAGCAGCGCTTTCCATTTGGACCACGCATCTGAATGCACAGGGAGCAGTGAACACTAGTGCGTATATAGACTTTTTTCCTGAGTAACCGATGAGCGCCGCCAGGATGGATTCTAACTTCCGTTTGGGTGCTCTCATGTTCCAGTCTCCATAGAAATCCATGTTAAAACTGGGTAAAAAAAGATTGACTGAATTGAAACTTTTCCAATATAACTAAATCTGAATGCGCGCAGAGTTAAGCTGTGCTGTTGTTTGCTGCCACAGTAACGGCAATAAGCTAAAGGAATTCCTTTAAAGTAATTGTTTTGCGTACTATAAAATCTGTCCATGTCCTGTATGCATGGCTTGCAGCGCTTAAATGGACAATATGTCATTTTTGCCGCTAGAGGGCGCGTATTCAAAATAAACAAATAGACAAAGGCGTAGTTTGATGATGCCGTGACTGAGTGTGGAATCATGGGAGTTGTGGTCTTCATCCCCACAGCCGATGCAATCCGACGGGACTCGGGCAGAAATCATGTTCATGGATGAGCTAATGATTTATTAACGTAGTAGAATGAAGCAGGGTGAGGCTGAAAGCCGTCGAAGCGAAACGAGGCCGCTGAACGAGCGCGACACATGGCTGGAAAGCAGCGGAGCTTTTATTATGCCACAGTCGAGTGCTTCCGCTGCTTCCGGTCGTGCGTAATTGGGGGGAAAAAAGCAGCGCTGTTTTATCATACTAGATACGTTGGAAAGTTCTGTTATAATGCTACTCTGTGCGGTCATCATCGGTCTAATAAAATGCACAACATATTAAAGCATCTTTGATGTTTCCATGTTTTCTACAAAACAAAACCAGAAATCAAGGAGTTATGACGTCATTGGCAGACGACACAATAGACACGGTCCGTGTCACTAGTTAAAATTACTTATTTCTCTGGATTTAAACATTCTTCGAACTGATAATGTAAGTACACAAGTCAGCAAAATATATAACACTGTTCTAGTGGTTTTTGGATATTTTAATAAAAAAATTCTTACATATTGTGCCTTTAAGTTAAAATACTGAGTGTCAAATAATAAAATAATATGTTAAAATAATGTGTGCTTTTATCATTCTGTGGACAAAATCCCGTGAACTTCGCCCCTATCGGGAGTGCTATATGCTTTTTAAAACCATTTTTATAGGTTTCACGTTATATTATCGGCTCGGATAATATGTAAATGTGACTAGAAACCAGAGACTGGAAATGTGAAGCACCGCTCCAGTCGGGCGATACGTCCGCGTTCAGAAAAAAGTCTATAGGGACCCTGTCAATTGGAACGCACCTATCTCTATACGCTATTCATCCTTTGTGTCTTCTTGATGTAAATCTATTAGGTTGTTATTCCTTTGTTACCCTGGCAACACGTCTGTATCTGTGTAGCTACTCTTGTATTTTTGTTTTTCTTTTTTTGTTTTGTTTCTTTGTCTATAATTTTATTGTACTGCATTAATCTTTTTCTGTTTAATAAAAAAGCCCTTCCAAGTTCCGATCTGAATCAAATGATTCGTGATACGCGCCGAATTCCGATCTGAATCGCGATACGCACTCAGAATTCCAATCTGAATCGCTATACGCCCGCCGAATTCCGATCTGAATCGCTATACGCACTCAGAATTCCATATAGTGGCTTTTAATTTAAGTCTTCTATAGTTTAGGAAGGGGAGTTTAATGAAAGAAATTCAACACAGGTTATCGTTCTGTCTGTTTATCTATCTATCAGACATGGTTGGAAAACAAAGGATTCTCCAAATCCCACCCTCAGGTATAAAGCCCTTAATCAACCTACTGTATATATATGAGAAATGGCCAGCAGAATGGGTAGAATGTCAAAATAACAAATTATTTGAAATAAATCTTGTGGTTCATCTACCCTTTTAAATGAAGACATGACCAAGTTGTGTGCACAAGGTGTCGAATAGGTCATGCTAGACTGACTCATGGGCATTTATTGAAGGGTGAAGAAGCACCAAAATGTCAATACTGTAACAGCAACTTGTCTATAAGACTTATATTTTTGGTATGTAACTGGTAAGGATTTATTTACGGACCCAGAAAAAGTTTTAAAATTTTTATCACAAGTACATTTAAAGAATCTTTTATAGAATTGTGCTTAATCTTGTCTTTTTTGTACAAGTCAAATGTTAAAAAATGTCTGTTTTTATTATATTGAATTTATGATGTTGTGTTGTTGAATGTTTAATTTGTATCTGCCATGTAATAGCCGATTACGCTAATATGGCATTAATTTCAAATACAACCAACAGCGTCTGTCTGTCTGTCTGTGTCTATCTGTCTATGTCTGTCTGTCTGTCTGTCTGTCTGTCTGTCTGTCTGTCTGTCTGTCTGTCTGTCTGTCTCTGTCTGTCTGTCTATGTCTGTCTGTCTGTGTCTATCTGTCTATGTCTGTCTGTCTGTCTCTGTCTGTCTGTCTGTCTGTCTGTCTGTCTGTCTGTCTGTCTGTCTGTCTGTGTCTCTCTGTCTGTCTGTCTGTCTGTCTGTCTGTGTCTCTCTCTCTCTGTCTGTCTGTCTATATCTATCTGTCTATTTCTGTCTGTCTGTCTGTCTGTCTCTCTCTCTGTCCGTCTGTCTATATCTATCTGTCTCTGTATGTCTATATCTATCTGTCTATGTCTGTCTTTCTGTGTCTCTCTCTCTCTGTCTGTCTGTCTGTCTGTCTATATCTATCTGTCTATGGCTGTTTGTCTGTCTCTCTCTGTCTGTCTATATCTATCTGTCTATGTCTGTCTGTCTGTCTCTCTCTGTCTGTCTGTCTATATCTATCTGTCTATGTCTGTCTGTCTGTCTCTCTCTGTCTGTCTGTCTATATCTATCTGTCTATGTCTGTCTGTCTGTCTCTCTCTGTCTGTCTGTCTATATCTATCTGTCTATGTCTGTCTGTCTGTCT
>NW_015505538.1:511230-514154 GCF_001515645.1 Sinocyclocheilus grahami | reverse complement strand
TGTCTGTCTGTCTATGTGTGTGTGTGTGTGTGTGTGTGTCTGTCTGTCTGTGTGTGTGTCTGTCTGTGTGTGTGTGTGTGTGTGTATGTCTGTGTGTCTGTGTGTCTGTCTCTGTCTGTCTGTCTGTCTGTCTGTCTGTCTGTCTGTCTGTCTGTCTGTCTGTCTGTCTGTCCATCTGTCTGTCTCTGTTTGTCTGTCTCTCTCGCTCTCAAATTCAAATTCAAATTCAAATGAGCTTTATTGGCATGACGTGCACAGTATTGACAAAGCATTGTCCATTACATGAATAAGGAATAAACGATTATATAATACATAAACAAAACAAGAAAAGATCTGTAAAATAATTAAGTAAATAAGTATGTGTACTTTTTTTTCCACAAACAAAAAAACCCTATCTAATATTAGATAAATATTAAAGACATTGAAATGAGCTTTATTGGCATGACTTGCACAGTATTGCCAAAGCATTGTCCATTACATGAATAAGGAATAAACGATTATATAATACATAAACAAAACAAGAAAAGATCTGTAAAATAATTAAGTAAATAAGTATGTGTACTTTTTTTTCCACAAACAAAAAAACCCTATCTAATATTAGATAAATATTAAAGACATTGTTTAAAGGGGACGCGGGAGGATTGGAATGCAGCCCCCGAAAGCTTCTCCTGAAAATAAAGAGCCTCGGTAAATTTGCACAACAGTACATGTAAGAAATGCTCTTGCTTCAGTTTTGTCCACTGGCTGACAGTCTTAGTTTGTGACAGGCTGATACATATCTTGCTGCTGCTGGGATCATTTTGGAATCTTCCCCTAAAATGTCACTTAATTTTTCTGTATTCTGTTTAATTTGTTGGAATTTGGGGAAATATGCAGCTCTAATGTTGTGATAGTAATCACAGTGCAGTAAGAAATGTTCCTCTGTTTCCAGCTCTTTCTGTGAGCACAGTGAACACAGTCTCTGTTCTCGCGGCTGCCATCTCTGTCTGTGTCGTCCTCTCTCTATAGCCAGACAGTGAGCACTCAGTCTGTATTTTGTTAGTGTCTTTCTTAATTTGTGATCTTTTACACAGCTCAGGTATTCTGCTGGTTCGTAGTCTCTTTTCAGGTCTAAATACAGCTCCGTCTTCTTTTGTAATTTAGTGGCATCTTTCCAATAAGCAATGTAATTGTGTTTGTGTACATGTTTATCAATGATAGTGTGGAGGGTATAAATGTAGTCAGATGTTCTGTGTTTGGGCAGGAATCCAATTTGACTTTTTTCCAAGATTTTGTGGGTTTTGAGAAAGTTTTGTAATCTTGTGTTAATAATCGAACAGAATATTTTCCCCAGGTTGCTATTGACACATATGCCTCTGTAATTGCTTGGATCAAACTTGTCTCCATGTTTAAAGATGGGTGTAATTAGGCCTTTATTCCAGGTGTCTGGAAAATATCCTACACTCAAAACAATGTTGAATAATTTGGTTATTGCAGTTTTGAATTTATAATTTGTGTGTTTGATCATTTGGTTTAATATCCCGTCGATGCCGCATGCTTTGTTGGGTTTTAGTGCATGTAGTCTGTCTGTTAGCTCATTTACTGTGACTGGGAAATCCAGGGGATTCTGATTCTTTCATTTTTTCTTTCAGGATTTCTAATTTGGTTTATATTTCATTTCGAGCAGGATTTGTTTCAGTTGTTTTGTACAGATTTTCAAAGTGTGTCCTCCCTATGTTCTCATTTTGAATGGCCAATTCTTCCTTTTGTGGTCTATAGAGAGTGTTCCAATTGTTCCAAAAGTTATTGGTATTTATTGATTCCTCCATTGTTTGAAATAATTGTTCTGTATGCTCTTCCTTTTTTGCTTTTAGAGTTTGTTTGTACACTTTAAGAGCTTCATGATACTGAAGACGTTCTTGGTTGTCAGGATCTCTGTGTTTTTTATTTGAAAGATTTCGTACTGTCGTTCTAATTCTTTTACACTCATCGTCAAACCACTTTTCATTGGTATTTTTTGGTTTTCTTTTTGATGATTTTTTCAAATTGCGCATGAATGCTGATTGGTGGAATATATCTGTAATGTCCTTTAGTGCCAGATTTATGCCTAATTTTTGTGGATATGTGTTAATTATAAATTTGTCCAATAGTAATTTGATAGTTTGACTTTCTATTGCATTTTGATAGTTTTCTTTGCTGTTTTTTGTCCATTTGTATCCAAAAGTTATTGGTATTTATTGATTCCTCCATTGTTTGAAATAATTGTTCTGTATGCTCTTCCTTTTTTGCTTTTAGAGTTTGTTTGTACACTTTAAGAGCTTCATGATATTGAAGACGGAGTTCTTGGTTGTCAGGATCTCTGTGTTTTTTATTTGAAAGATTTCGTACTGTCGTTCTAATTCTTTTACACTCATCGTCAAACCACTTTTCATTGGTATTTTTTGGTTTTCTTTTTGATGATTTTTTCAAATTGCGCATGAATGCTGATTGGTGGAATATATCTGTAATGTCCTTTAGTGCCAGATTTATGCCTACTTTATTTTGTGGATATGTGTTAATTATAAATTTGTCCAATAGTAATTTGATAGTTTGACTTTCTATTGCATTTTGATAGTTTTCTTTGCTGTTTTTTGTCCATTTGTAGGATTGATGCAGCTTTAGGAACTGAGAGGGCTGTCTGCATATTTGATAGTTTTGAGTTGGTTTTAGATAGAGTGTAATCTTACAGTGGTCTGACAGAGGTGTTTGAGGACTGACTGTGAATGCTCTGAGATCCACTTGATCAATGTCTGTGATGAAATAATCTACAGTACTGTTACCAAGAAAATAATTAAAGGTATAACAACCAAAAGAGTCTCCTCACATGTGACCATTCACTATGTACAGGCCCAGTGATTGACAGAGCTGTAGTAGGCTTTTCCCACTTTTGTTTGTGAAGCTGTCAT
>NW_015505538.1:477861-504154 GCF_001515645.1 Sinocyclocheilus grahami | reverse complement strand
GTAATCTTGTGTTAATAATCGAACAGAATATTTTCCCCAGGTTGCTATTGACACATATGCCTCTGTAATTGCTTGGATCAAACTTGTCTCCATGTTTAAAGATGGGTGTAATTAGGCCTTTATTCCAGGTGTCTGGAAAATATCCTACACTCAAAACAATGTTGAATAATTTGGTTATTGCAGTTTTGAATTTATAATTTGTGTGTTTGATCATTTGGTTTAATATCCCGTCGATGCCGCATGCTTTGTTGGGTTTTAGTGCATGTAGTCTGTCTGTTAGCTCATTTACTGTGACTGGGAAATCCAGGGGATTCTGATTCTTTCATTTTTTCTTTCAGGATTTCTAATTTGGTTTATATTTCATTTCGAGCAGGATTTGTTTCAGTTGTTTTGTACAGATTTTCAAAGTGTGTCCTCCCTATGTTCTCATTTTGAATGGCCAATTCTTCCTTTTGTGGTCTATAGAGAGTGTTCCAATTGTTCCAAAAGTTATTGGTATTTATTGATTCCTCCATTGTTTGAAATAATTGTTCTGTATGCTCTTCCTTTTTTGCTTTTAGAGTTTGTTTGTACACTTTAAGAGCTTCATGATACTGAAGACGTTCTTGGTTGTCAGGATCTCTGTGTTTTTTATTTGAAAGATTTCGTACTGTCGTTCTAATTCTTTTACACTCATCGTCAAACCACTTTTCATTGGTATTTTTTGGTTTTCTTTTTGATGATTTTTTCAAATTGCGCATGAATGCTGATTGGTGGAATATATCTGTAATGTCCTTTAGTGCCAGATTTATGCCTACTTTATTTTGTGGATATGTGTTAATTATAAATTTGTCCAATAGTAATTTGATAGTTTGACTTTCTATTGCATTTTGATAGTTTTCTTTGCTGTTTTTTGTCCATTTGTAGGATTGATGCAGCTTTAGGAACTGAGAGGGCTGTCTGCATATTTGATAGTTTTGAGTTGGTTTTAGATAGAGTGTAATCTTACAGTGGTCTGACAGAGGTGTTTGAGGACTGACTGTGAATGCTCTGAGATCCACTTGATCAATGTCTGTGATGAAATAATCTACAGTACTGTTACCAAGAAAATAATTAAAGGTATAACAACCAAAAGAGTCTCCTCACATGCGACCATTCACTATGTACAGGCCCAGTGATTGACAGAGCTGTAGTAGGCTTTTCCCACTTTTGTTTGTGAAGCTGTCATCATTTTTTCTTAGGTGATATCTAGTGGCTAAGACACTGCACATAATTTACACATAAATCACACATAAATTAATTTTATTACATTTTGATTTGGATACTATATACTTTACTACTACATATTGTTTAGATATTATCAATGGCTACTTTTTTGTCTTTATCTGTTTTTTGTTGAATTTTTTTGTTGTTGTTTCTTGAAACATTGATTTAAAGTGTCAGTTGTTGCATTATTATTTCAGTCAAACCTATAAAACCCCTTTGTTACCCCAAACTACATTTAAAAGCTTTATCAGTGGCATAAAAGTAACCAATGCAGCTACTTAATCATTTGCTACTAGTTAACGTGTTAACGTCCCCTTTAAATAATGTGACGCTCTGCCCTCTATGACGCTGCTCCCATCAAGCGCTGTTGGAAGGGAATGAATTGATTCAGCATTTCGTCACCTCTGTAAGGATGCATTTAACTCGACAAAGGATGTATCCTAATAAAGGATGTATTGATCTTGTGAATTAGCGAATTTTACTATACAAATATTGACAGCACTCTGAACTAGTGGCATACAGGCATCGTTAGATTGACAGTACTCTAGCCCAATAATCTTGGGGGATCCAGTGGGGGCGGCAGTCATATTTCAGGGTGACCTTGCCACTCTTTATCACAACCACAGCAGAGCAGCCTCGTCAGTAAATGAGTACAAAACAGTGTTTCCAAGCACCTGTCGCTTACTCACTATTTGGAATTATAAATATGAGCATAGTTCGTCTGTTAATATTATGCAATTTATTAAGACGGAGGGAGTGCGCTGCATGAGACAAAAAAGTAATATAGCCAAAACTAACACATAGCCGCTCTTTAGTGTAGATGCATGTTGATTTTATCAGACGATGCCGTGATTATAAATGAGAGTGACTCCTGGTTAACATGTATTAATGGGTCTTGTTTAGTCACTATTTAGTGTGGAATTTTTCTACAATATTCACTCATCATGCCAGTAAAATAGGGCATTCTAAGTCAATATACTGCAGTATGTCCTCTCTCAATCAGTAGAAAATGTGGTTAACACTCGGTCATGCATGGGAAAAAATATACCGTCATATACCGTGAAACCGGTATAATTTTGAAAAATACCGTTATATAAATTTTTGGTCATACCGCCCAGCACTACTGTCTGTCTGTCTGTCTGTCTGTAGTTTGTTCTGTTTGTCTTGTCATGTCTCTTGTCTTGTCAAACCAAATTGCAGTAATATGAATTCCTTTGAATTTTAATCTGCATACTGAGTACATTCATTCAAATTAAATTCACAGTCTGAAATGGAATTGTAATTTAAAAGTTATTCTAATTCAGTTCTTGGTTAACACTCGGTCATGCATGGGAAAAAATATACCGTCATATACCGTGAAACCGGTATAATTTTGAAAAATACCGTTATATAAATTTTTGGTCATACCGCCCAGCACTACTATCTGTCTGTCTGTCTGTCTGTCTGTCTGTCTCTCTGTCTGTAGTTTGTTCTGTTTGTCTTGTCATGTCTCTTGTCTTGTCAAACCAAATTGCAGTAATATGAATTCCTTTGAATTTTAATCTGCATACTGAGTACATTCATTCAAATTAAATTCACAGTCTGAAATGGAATTGTAATTTAAAAGTCATTCTAATTCAGTTCTGAATGGTGCTGCTCTCTGTTTTGTTGTTCATTTGTTGATCTTCCACACTGAAGCAGTGTAAAATAATTTATGTTTAGTCTGAATGCACCAGTGCCGCTGCCGCAAAAAAAAAAAATCCATATTCTTTTGTAAAACCAGCACACTGAACTTGTGTTTGTAGAGTTCTTCATCTGTCAAGCTGTTTTGCACCAGCGGGAAACGTAAGCACAGCAAACCTCCAAAGGCCCAGATTGCATGATCTGCTTGTTTGTGGCGAGAAGAAGAGCGTTTTTCTCTGGCTTGGATGCAATGGCGTCTCTGGAGGCTTTTGGGAGGTGTTAAACGCTCCTTCTGATGTGCTCCAGCAGGGGAGATGCCTTTGATTTTAGATAACCTCATTGTTTTCAGATCAGACGCTCAGTGGATCTGGACTTTAAGATGTAATCGATAACAATGCCATTAAGATTCCGTTGGCGCCGCACATGTTTCTCAGCCTCGACTTCATTAAGACGAGGACTTTTTCGTTTGATTTATTCTCAACATTGGCGCTGGCTGGTGGTCTGTTTATTTGTTTCCTTTTGTTATTCTCCACAACACACTTTTGTTACCGTGCTGATGTGATCTGTGATGTTTGTGCCAGATTCATATCAAATCATTCCTGATGGAACATCTCACAGAATGACAAGTCAAATTTTATCTATGCATCAGGTGTTCGCCTTATATTTCTTGCAAAAGACAATATTCATCCCTGGCTTCATTTCTTGAGTTTCACATTAAAGTAATATCCATATCCATAAAATATGCAGAAAACAAAAGATTAATCCATATAGGCAAAGTAAAAGACGATTTTGAGCAGCAAAGGGAATCAGAGCATCATATTTACTAAATTATCATGCACCAAGTTTCGTTAATGCTGTTTGCTATTGCTTTTTCTTAGTTTTATTTAAATCATCTGTCTTGTTGTGCTGTGTCTTTAATAAGTGACCAGATGCACCATTTTCACCTGCTGGACGATAAAACCCACAGATGCACATGGAAGGACACTGTTTTGACCACCCTAGTAACTGTATAACACCCTGGCAACCATCCATAAAAAGTAAGCAAAACTCACATTCTTATTTCAGAAAATGTAAGAATCTAGTTGAATATGGAGTTTGTGGAAGGTCACCCTGGTCAGTTGCATTGGTCACACTGGAATTGGAACTGAAATGGGATGCATTGTAGAATTCATGCACAACGTGAATGCAGTATGTTCATATATAAGCACACACTTGTGCATTTACATAAAATGCAGGGATGTTCATTGCAGATAGGAATAAGAAGGATGCTGCAGTGTTGTTTATGTGGACACAATATAAAATCAGGCTTTCATATCAGGATATCATATCAAATAACATATTCCTAAACTCCAAATTTTCTTCTGGAATATATATGGATGTGCACAGATCTCCCCCACAGTGGTGTTACCAGAAGTCCCTGCACTGTATTTTATAGAGAAATATATGTATTAATAACTATTAATTAATCATTTGAATTTGTCAGATTTTCTTAGCAAATTTTCACCATTTAGTTTGATACAATTATCATCATATCGTGAAGTAAATTTGATTAATCAAATTTTTAATTACTATTTTTGAATTTTGTTCATTTTTAATCAAAAAGAGACACCATTTACTCTTTTGCAAAAAATGTGTTTTATTATTTAATTTTATTATTACATTTAATTATTTAAATGTACAGTTATTTTATAAATTTGATTAATATTTTAAAATGTTTATTGATAAATTCTTTCAATAAATTAGTTTAAAAATGTCAAATACAATTTAAAAAATAATTTTAATCATAATTGAAATGGGTCATTTTTAATCAAGTTTTAATGTGCTCTTTTAATCAATTTTTAAGTGTTGTTCATGTGGACATATAGCATAACTATGGAAGCCCATTTCTGCCACAGAATAAAAAAAGCTATTGAAAAATAAAAAAGTTAATTGCGAATTTTTATCTCACAATTCAGACTTTTTTCTCAGATTATCAACTTTATATCTCACTCTATCCCACAGCAGAAACAAGCTTCCATACATATATCAGTGCTGTAATGATATCTCTCAAATAACATATTCCTAATGTTGTAAACTAAACCCAAGATTTTCTTCTTGAACATAGGCTATGTGGATGTGCACAGATCCCCCGTGAGGATTTGCACACAGTACAGAATGATGCATCAAACCCCAATTCCACTGCAGGACTGATACCAGTACTGGATGTTTTCAACAAACAAGTGTATGCGTTTGCAATTCCCACATTTCTCAGCGGCAGAATAACAGTTACCAAACCTCCTGTTTATAACCTCAAAAGATCCCGCACCAGCACACAATAAGTCATAAATCCTGGAAATGAAATCTGCCACGCACACGTGCCTCCATCCAGGAGACTCAAACACACGCACGGTGCTTATACGGCAGCCCATCTACAATCGCCCCGCATCTGAATAATGGCACTGCCAAATCAGCCCTGAGATTCATGCGGCTCTGCGCTCGGCCCGGGACTCTATATTTCTTCTGTTGCCAATAAAGAAAGAGTCCTGCTGCCTGCCAACAATAATGACATCATGAGCGTCTGTGGCGATGATATGGAGGTGATGGATACTGTGAGCTCCTCCTTCAGAGAGATGTGAGGATAAGGTAAGAAATGTGACGCACACACAGATCTCGAGTCAAACTCTATTTGGTTTCACAGTGACATTTTGGAATGTAAAATACACTATATTATGCATTTTATTTAATTATTTTGTTTTATTAGAAAAGTACCATATGCATTCGTTACCGGTCAAAGTTTGGAATAATTAAGATTTTATTATTTTGAAAGAAGTCTCTTCTGCTCATCAAGGCTGCATTTATTTGATCAAAAATACAGTAAAAACTGTAAAATTGTGGAATATTATTATCATTTAAAATAGCTGTTTTCTATGTGAATATCTGTTAAACTGTAATTTATTCATGTGATGCGCAGCTGTATTTTCAGCATCATTCCTCCAGTCTTCAGTGTCACATGATCTTCAGAAATCAGTATAATATGCTGATTTGCTGCTCGAGAAATTGTTGTATGAAGTTTTTTTTTAAATATGTGTTGTTTTATGTCAGTTTTTAACTCAACTTAACTTTATTTACTAACTCAATAATGGATATAATTAAGATTTTATTATTTTGAAAGAAGTCTCTTCTGCTCATCAAGGCTGCATTTATTTGATCAAAAATACAGTAAAAACTGTAAAATTGTGGAATATTATTATCATTTAAAATAGCTGTTTTCTATGTGAATATCTGTTAAACTGTAATTTATTCATGTGATGCGCAGCTGTATTTTCAGCATCATTCCTCCAGTCTTCAGTGTCACATGATCTTCAGAAATCAGTATAATATGCTGATTTGCTGCTCGAGAAATTGTTGTATGAAGTTTTTTTTTTAATATGTGTTGTTTTATGTCAGTTTTTAACTCAACTTAACTTTATTTACTAACTCAATAATGGATTTTTTTTTTACCACAAAAATGAGACTAGTCAGATTTTGTAATCAAATCTTCAGTGTGAATTTGATTTAATCAAATTTGTATTACTTTTTAATTCTTAATATCCAAAAATGAGATGCTAGAGTCACTGATTTACTCATTCGCCACAATAATGTCTTTTAATTATTTTAATTAGACAAAATTTCAGCACATTTCCAGCATTTGCTTGAACACAAACGACACAATGAACCACTGCTATGAAGCACAAGCAACACATTTCTGTCTAGTTAACCATAAATTGATTCCTTCAACCTTAAATGGTTGTGTGTATAAATGATTAAGGTTTACTTATTGCTTGTCATATTGCTTGCGTTTGACGAATGAGGCACATAACTTACAATATAGTTGAATATATTTAAAGCAAGAAACCACAGCTGAATAGGGTAAAACAATTAATAGACAAAAACAACTAGATATGAATATACTCACACAGTTGATTAAACACACAACATTAAGAATATACATACTTTTCCTAAACACAAATTTGAACAGATATGAATAAAACCGTACATTTTGGTGTAGGCTTATGTAAGTGCTGCTGAAGTGGAGAAACAAACTCATTTTGAAAAATGACATTTAAAGGGGTCATATGATGTTGCTAAAAAGAACATTATTTTGTGTATTTGGTGTAATGAAATGTGTTTATGCGGTTTAAGGTTAAAAAAACACATTATTTTCCACATACTGTACATTATTGTTTCTCCTCTATGCCCCGCCTTTCTGAAACGTGTCGATTTTTACAAAGCTCATCGGTCTGAAAAGCGAGGTGTGCTGTGATTGGCCAGCTATCCAGTGTGTTGTGATTGGCCGAATACCTCAAGCGTGTGACGGAAATGTTACGCCCCTCACCAGATTGTGTTTGTAACACTCCAAAGAGAAAGGAAAAATGTAAATCGCATCATATGACCCCTTTAAAGATATGCATTGTAATTGAAATCTACAGATGCAAATAGATAAAGTGTATATAACACATTTGTGACCCTGGACCACAAAACAATTCTTAAGTGTCAATTTTTCAAAATTGAGATTTATACATCAAATGTAAGCTGAATAAATAAGCTTTCCATTGATGTATGGTTTGTTAGGATCGGACAATATTTGGTCGAGATATAACTATTTGAAAATCTGGAATCTGAGGGTGCAAAAAAATCTAAATACTGAGAAAATCATCTTTAAAGTTGTCCAAATGAAGTTCTTAGCAATGCATATTACTAATCAGAAATTAAGTTTTGATATATTTACGGTAGGACATTTACAAAATATCTTCATGGAACATGATCTTTACTTAATATCCTAATGATTTTTGGGATAAAAGAAAAATCGATAATTTTGATCCATACAATGCATTTTTGGCTATTGCTACAAATATACCCCAGCGACTTAACACTGCTTTTGTGCTCCAGGGTCACATTTTATATATATATATATATATGTGTGTGTAACTTTTGTTATATAATGTGATTTGTAGCATTTAATTCAAATAGCAGTAATTGACTTAATTTGATGGCCAAGACTAAAGAAAACAAGTTATAGGATTTCTAATCAGGCCTCAAAGTGAATGCAATCGTTCAGGGGTTCGAGGAGGTTCATGTTTTGACGGGTTGGGAAGGATTGGGATGACAGCGGTCAAGCAGGATCGGTCATTTGCATGGCTGATTTAATGACACTTCGTTGGCCGCGGCGCAGATCGATATGAATCTCCTCGTCTGTTCATCAGGGCTTTAGACTATCACGCGGTTTAAGTGCATGTTGTTAAATGAGATATCAGCTCTTCGATTTTCCCCACATCTACGCTTGTGCGTTTGGGAGAAGAGCGTTCACTTTCTGAGTGCTTTTGACACTAGACGTGATTTGTGTTTGAATATAGAGAGATCTCATGAATTAAAAGTGTCAAGCTCTGGCATTTCATGTTCAATGGTGCTCATGGATATTTTAGTCCTTCTGTGTAAATCTTTCTTTAAATAAAACTGATAAAATAATGCTGATTACTAATTGAACCATGCTGTCTGTAAGAGTTGGAGAATGACAGAAATAACACTACTAACTTAACTGCATTTTCCAATAGCGTGACAGTAACTACTACTGCAAAATACTGCAGGTTTAATATTCTTTCTTGGTTTAATAAAATGATTCACTAATTCTTTTGATTTGTGACCCACAGTGTTCATTTTGATTTAGTCTCAGTCAAAGTCTTTTGATTAAAATGCCATTTAGTTTTGGTCATATTTTAGTATACTGAATTGTTTTAGTCTAGTCTTAGTAGACTTAATCTACAGTAGATTTAGTCGACTAAAATATAATGGGTTTAGTTACAGTGTAATGCATTTATTAATCATTTCTCTAAAATTTCCAAACTCATTATATATTCCTGGAGAAAACATGTAGTAACCTGGTAATATGAATGATATTGAGGTTTGAACATGCAATACAGAAACAGATTTAACTGCTGTGACACACAACATGCCTATTAACATGCATATTAAAATTAAAGAAAACCGGACCGAATTGAGTTCTCTTTCACGTCGTCACGCTTTTCAAATGTATCCATATGTCTGTTCTTCTCTTATACCCAGATGTTGACATTTTTGAATGTTTTAAGAGATCTTATGTCCCTCCGGATAGATCAGTAGATTCAGCAGGAGATTTGTTCTGACTGGATCTCTTCCCAAATTGTCCCTCCCTAATGTTTTCATCTAGTTTTTATTAGTTGACGAAAATGTCAATAGATTCTCGTCGTAGTTTTTCATAGCTTTCGTCATAGTAGACTTTAATAACAACACTCGGCATACAGGAATAAACGCAGGAGTAAATCACACACTTAAAGGGTTAGTTCTCCCAAAAATGAAAATTTTGTCATTAATTACTCACCCTTATTCAATTTCAATTCAATTCAAGTTTATTTGTACAGCGCTTTTCACGATACAAATCATTGCAAAGCAACTTTACAGTGCAATCCCTCATGCCGTTCTAAACCCGTAAGACCTCCGTTCATCTTCGGAACACAAAATAAGATCTTTTTGATGAAATCTGAGAGCTCTCTGACCCTCCCATAGACAGCAATGTAATTACCACGATCAACGTCCAGAAACATAACAAGGAGATCGGAAAAATAATCCATGTGACATCAGGGGTTCAACCGTAATTTTACGAAGCTACGAGAATACTTTTTGTATGCAAACAAAACAAAAATAACGACTTTATTCAACAATTCGTCTCCTCCGAGTCACCCTGGTGCCATTTTGGAGAATATCCACTGAACGTAAACAGCGTATGCTATTGTGTCAGCTGCGTCACGGGGAAAAAAAGTTTAAAGTATTCTCGTAGCTTCGTAAAATTACGGTTGAACCCCTGATGTCACATGGATTATTTTACCGATCTTCTTGTTATGTTTCTGGACGTTGATCGTGGTAGTTACCTTGCTGTCTATGGGAGAGTCAGAGCTCTCGGATTTCATCAGAAATATCTTTAAATTGTGTTCCGAAGATGAACGAAGGTCTTACGGGTTTAGAACGGCATGAAGGTGAGTAATTAATGACAGAATTTTCATTTTTGGGTGAACTAACCCTTTAATGTTAACGAGAATCAACAAACACTGAGGGAGAACTGAAGGCTTAGGTACACAAAGCAAACAAAGGAACTAATGAGTTAATATACAAGACACAAGTGAATATAGTGATGAATAAGACAATTCAGGAAAACTAGATCAAACAGGCAGACAGAAAACAGACACCTTACAGATATGAACTTGATTAACATTTTTATTAAATTTTTGACATTAAAATGTAAAAAAAAATTTAATTGGCAAATAAAACAAAAAAATAGACTTAAAGGGGTCATATGATGCAATTTCAATTTTTTCTTTCTCTTTGGAGTGTTACAAGCTCTTGGTGCATAAAGAAGATCTGTAAAGTTGCAAAGACTAAAGTTTCAAATCCAAAGAGATATTCTTTATAAAAGTTAAGAGTCAACCACGCCTACCTAAAACGGCTCGTTCTAACACGCCCCACATATCTACCTCACTATGTGGGAAGATTTGCATAACGCCGCCCAAATGTTCACGCAAAGAAAGAAGGCGTAACTTTTATTCTCACTGTAGTATTGTTGTTGCCGCCGCCATGTTGTGGAGTCGCTGTGTGTTTCGTTGTGAAAGCGAACGAAGCGCACTTTGTTTGGTCTTCCAAAAGAGGACGATATCTGCTTCGTCATGCCTGGAGCTGATCTGTGCTGGTCGCTGAGGAAATACATCAACTTCGCGCTGTGGATCGCCGGATCGGCTTTCACCGTGGACGAAGCGGAGTCCAGCCCGGGGTCGTCACATGTGGTTGCCGCAAGCCCGCCGGACGCTCCTTCGTCGAATATGCCGCCTCCGCTCACTCAGCCCTCCGGCCGTTCCTCACTTTATCCCCCGGCCTGTGCTCACTCTAGGCCGCCGTGTGTGACGCTGTGTTTCGTTGTGAAAGCGAAACTACTTTGTTTGGTCTTCCAAAAGAGGACATGACTCAGTGGTTAAGCTGTATTTACAACACTGTTCCAGAACAGTTCAACCCAAATATTCAGATGTGTGCAGCGCATTTTATGGAGGACTGTTTCCTGATCCTGGGAGAGTAGACTACAATGCCGGCTGTTCTGACTCACAGACTGTAAGTACGTTATTTATATTTAAAAAGTTTTTATATTTTATATATTTAAAGCAATTTTTTTGGGCAGTGTAGAGTAGCGCTTGTTTGTTTTGTTTTCCTTTTCTCCGATCACAAATGCAGACATGGTTTTATGTTTACGCGGCGCGATGCAACGCATAAAAAGACAGGGCATCATCACAGTATGTAAGGGGTGTAACATTTCCGTCACATGCTTGAGGTATTCGGCCAATCATAACGCACTGGATAGCTGGCCAATCAGAGCACACCTCGCTTTTCAGACCGATGAGCTTTGTAAAAATCAACACGTTTCAGAAAGGCGGGGCATAGAGGAGCAACAATAATGTACAGTATGTGGAAAATAGTGTGTTTTTTGAGCCTTAAACCGCATAAACACATTTCATTACACCAAATACACAAAATAATGTTCTTTTTAGCAACATCATATGACCCCTTTAATAATAAATCCTTAATAATGGAATTTAATTTGATCATAAATTTATCATGAAATTAATTTGATTAAAATTTAGAATTTTAACTTTTTTATTTTTTTTTGTAGCATGTTTCTCTGTTTTAGTGTACTGTAGGTGTTCAGATGTACGTTCTCACGTGACGTTACTCTCGGCAGTGATTGGAAAAGGCAGAGGCCACTGACGTGTCACTGTGTGTTCAGCTTGTTTCTTTGGAAGCGCAATTATGATTAATAGCGTGAGGCACAACAACACGAGCTACATGAGCATGTAATCATCATTAATTACACTCTAAAGCTGAATGAGCTATTGTTCCTCGGGCATGAAGTTATCAGCCATAACGTTCCACTCTGATGGACAGTGAGTCAACATAACCAAGTTACCAAACCACAGGCTGCAAGCGAACCATTTCTTTGGATGGATTGGTGCTTCCAAACAAGCTTTGGATGAAAAAGCATCCACAACATTTCAAGAATCTGTGGATGCTTTTAAAACTGAAATAACTAATATTCACTGAATGTTCAATGCAGAATACACCATGAAAAACAAAAACACGAGCGAAATAGCAGCAAACAACTGGAAAAGGTCTGCTTTACCTCTGAATGTCTGTATTCAGACTCTCACAATGTGTGAAATCATGAATTATGGCAGAATGCTAATAAGGCCGTCGTTTGTGTTGGGTTATAAATAAAAAAAAACTGCATTTGAGGTTTTGCAAATACGTTGACCTTTGTAGATCCATTCCGTGTAAATGCGTTCCTCGCGTCTTATCTTGCTGTGAAAAATAATAACTGCCAGGTAAATTGTATCTGTGATTTGCACGTGATAAATACACCTAAAGCCACATTAAACTGTACAGTTTCATTCCGCCTGGCTTTGAGTTGAATATAGAAATCTTAATGGACCCATGAAGACATGCATAATTCATGATCTCTATATATCTGAGAATTACACTCAAAATACAAGAGGGAAAAGGTTATGAGTGTGCAGAGTCAAAGTGGCAATTGACAAATTTGATGGTTTTCATAATACTGAAGTGAATTGTTTCTGAATGATGGAGGTTTTACCCTCTTAAAGGAATAGTTTACCCAGAAATGAATGATTTACTCACTCAAGATTAGGATGAGTTTGTTTCTTCATCAGGTTTGGAGAAATGTAGCATTGCATCAGTGTCTCAGCAATGGATGCTCTGCAGTGAATGGGTGCCATCAGAATGAGAGCTGATAAAAACATCACAATAATCCACAAGTAATCCACACCACTCCAGTCCATCAGTTAACATCTGGAGGAGACCAAAGCTGCATGTTTCCAAGAAACAAATCCATTGTTAAGATGGTTTAACTTAACTGTTGCTTCTAGCTAAAATACGAGTCCATAATCCATACTAACGCTTCCTCGAGTGGAAAAAGTGCTCAATCAAGAGAGAAATCTGCACTGATCAAGCGCCATTTACAAGCCAAAACAGATCTAAACAAATATGTGGCTGGATTTTGGTGTGAGAGACAACAGGAGATGGACTTTTTCACTGGAGGAAGCGTTATTATGGATTATGGACTTTAGCCAGATGCAACATTTTGAAGTAAAAACGTCTTAATGCTGGATTTGTTTCAGCTTTTGTCTTCTCCAGATGTTAACTGATGGACTGGAGTGCTGTGGATTACTTGTGGATTATTGTGATGTTTTTATCAGTTCTTATTCTGACGGCACCCATTCACTGCAGAACATCCATTGCTGAGACACTGATGCAATGCTACATTTCTACAAACCTGATGAAGAAACAAACTCATCCTAATCTTGGACGGCCTGAGAGTGAATGAATGTTCATTTTTGGTTCATTTTCCTTTCAGTTCTTTATCAAGGTTTCCCGCAGGTTTAATATTTAAGTCTGTAATATAAAAAGCTCATAAGACACAGTGTGTCACAGACTTAGACTCCTAGAATTGTTTGCTAATGTAATTGTTTAATTGGTGATCTGACATCTGACATAAATTGATAATTAGCTGTTCAAAGGAGAAAATAATGACTTTCTGTTTGAGATTTGTACTTGGTCTTTAGACCGACTCCAGATATTGGAGGTTTAACTTTGAGAATGATTAATTTTATAGCACAGATGATATCAAAGGATGTTTAACTCGGCTTGATGTCTTTGCCAGCTTTCTCTCAACACTCTTGATTTGTTGTGTGGCAGTTCCTGGTTTATTATGAGCTCCTTTTTAATATGCATTGACTTGCCTGTCAATAATTGTGTTAACTAAGCTACGATTAAAGGTCAGAACATCTCAATCGATGTGAAACATAGCTGTATAATTGATGATTGGATGATATCCTACGGATGAAAATCATTTGTATCTATTGATCTTTTTCATTTTAATATGCAAACTTACGTGACCTCTGGTGGTGAATAAACGGAAGTCCATGAACCGAATTCGTGACACTATTATTTAAAATAAACATTAACTAAAATAAAATTTTAAATATATATTTTATTTCATCTTGTTACCAATAAGCCAACATTTCTCATCTGTATTTTGTTTTACTTGATGTACTACAATAAGAGTAAACCCAAAATAAAAAATACTACAGCCGTTTAAAAAAAATAAATAAATAAAAGATGATAAAAATGACAAAAGCATACAACAAAATTACTAAAACTGTTCCTAAATTTAAATGAAAATATTAATAAAAACTAGAAAACAGTATCTCAATTATATTAAAATGAAAATGGTGCATCTGACCACTTAGTGAATTAAATCTCCTCAGCAACACACATGATTAGAGGAAACACCATTAATTAATGACACTAACAAAGTTCACATGTTCATTTTGCTCCATGTTCATATGCAAGTCTTTCACTGCCGTGTCTTTTAATTAACCCGAGTTCCACATACTTCATATCTTCTGTCATTGTTTCCTCTTTTCTCGTCTCTTTTAGTTGTTGCACGACTCAATTTCTATACAACAAAGTTCCCAGAAGCCTCATTAGAGACAGAAGTGTTCGGCATCATCTGGGAGAGTAATTAACGGCGTGAGTTTAACATGTTCTTGCCACGCGCCGTCTGCCGAGCGCCGGGACATTTCCCACAGTATCGCTGCCCCAAATCCCCATGCAGACCCCAGACAGACTGCAAATGTCAGTGCTAAAGGTAAATGTACTCAAAGACAACAGTTTAGCATCACATACTGCACATTCCCATGCCTTGTTTGAGTGTGTGTGAGTCAAAAAGACAAACCTGCTAAACCGTTTTCGTTCCCATTGACTTCCGTTATATGGACAAAAAATACAATGGAAGTCAGTGGGAACCAAAACTGTTTGGTTACCAACATTCTTCAAAATATCTTTTGTGTTCAGCAGAAGAAAGAAATTCATAAAATTTTTGGTGGACTGTTCCTTCAAGTAGTATTGCAAGTTATAACTTAACTCAGATTGGTCTAATTTGAGGCCGAAAAGTAAGACTAAGCATCCTCTGACTAATTGTTAGTTGGTCAGACTAGTCATGTAACATTAACATGATGGCTGTTGAAGCAACTAGCCACGTCTGAGCAAAACTGTCTCCATTTCAATTATATAATCTATCCATCATCCTATCTGTCTGTCCATTCATCCATCCATTCGTCCTTCCATCCATCATTCTATGTGTCTGTCCATCCATACATCATTCTATCCGTCCGTCCATCATTCCATCCATCCATCAGTCTATCTGTCCGTCCGTCATTCTATCCATCTGTCCATCCATCATCCATCATTCTATATTCGTCTGTCCATCATTCTATTCATCCATCCATCATTATATCTGTCTGTCCAGCCATCCATCCACCATTCTATCCATCCGTCCACCCATCCATCCATCATCCATTATTCTACCTGTCCATCCATCCATCATTCTATCCGTCTGTCCGTCATTCTATTCATCCATCCATCATTCTACCTGTCCATCCATCCATCCATCCGTCATTCTATTCATCCATCCATCATTCTACCTGTCCATCCATCCGTCATTCTATGTCCATCCATCCATCCATCCATCATTCTATCTGTCTGTCAGTCATTCTATTCATCCATCCATCCATCATTCTACCTGTCCATCCATCCATCCATCCATCCATCATTCTACCTGTCCATCCATCCATCCATCATTCTATCCGTCTGTCAGTCATTCTATTCATCCATCCATCCATCATTCTACCTGTCCATCCATCCATCATTCTATCCATCTGTCCGTCATTCTATTCATCCATCCATCCATCCATCATTATATTCATCCGCCCATCCATCCATCATTCTATCCGTCTGTCAGTCATTCTATTCATTCATCCATCCATCATTCTATCCATCCATCATTCTACCTGTCCATCCATCCATCATCCAACATTCTATCCATCCATCCATCATTCTATGTCTATCCATCCATCATTCTATCCGTCCATCCATCATCCACCATTCTATCCATCCGTTCATCCATCACTCTACCTGTCCATCCATCATTCATAATTCTATATCCTTCTGTCCATCATTCTATCCATCCATCTGTCCGTCCGTCCATCCATCCATCCATCGTTTTACCTTCAAAATGCAATACCTTTTAAACTTTCAAACAAGACTTTATCAAACCAGTAGTCAGAGTTTGTCTTGATAAACTTTGTTTTTCTAATTAAAAATGATGTGAATTTCTTTCATGTGCAATTCATTCTACTTCCTTACATTCAAACTGCTATTGCAGCACGCTAAGCTAATCAGCTGTTAACCTTACAACAAAGTCAATGTGTCTTAAGGTGCAATTTAAGGATGAAGCAGAGAAAACGGTAAAGAACAAAAGGTTGACAGCATGGATGAGACTGTGAAAGCATCACTTGCTAACCCTGGATGTGATGTGTTTCCTGTTGGTGGATGAGAGTCGGCTTTTAGCCCGCACTTAACTCAGAGAGGAAGATGTTTCAAGAGCTGCTCTCGTCTCAACAAACGATGATCCTCTTAATGATCGCTTGATGCTCAATTTATAGATCCTGTTTATAAGTACAGACGCTGTGAGCTCAGTGACCCTTGACCTAATGTGTGTCATTGTTATCAATGAAAGTGAGTGCTAAAGAAATAGTCGTTATAAAAATAAATGTCTGCCACCGCTGAAATATCTGTAGCATTTGTTCTAAATAGTCAATCATCACTCTCATTCTCATAAATTATTAAAATCCGTTTGTTTACTTGCCATCTCACAGGCATTATATGTCATTCTTGCATGTTCAATTAATTCATTCTCCAAACAAAATATTGAAAGTGTCTTGTGATCGCATTTTACATAATTCACTTTACTCCAGAGTCTTATTTCATTCACTGCTAACTAACACATGTCGGTCAAAAAAAGATTGAAAAATTCTTGAAACTACCATAAATATCTGGCAAGAATTATATAAATCTTGACAAATGATTTAATATCATATTAAATAAAAAAGTATATTTAATATACAGTATTGATATATCATAATATATTAAATAATTAAATATTAAATTAAGTTATTATATCCAGTATCACATTAACTATTTACTCAATGTATCTTTCTGAAATTAATGGCTATTGCTGTAATATTTGAAGCTTTATATTTTTATATATAATATATATATTTATATTATATATAATATATTTATATTTGTTTGTTCTAATTAGTCAAACATCAAATATGAAAATTGTTATTTAATATTTAACATGTTTTTGAATATTACATATGATGTAATTTAAATAAAATCTAGCAGAAATATGCCAATGAGGTAAATTGGCAAAATGATAATTGAATAAAAAATGACAAAAAAAAAATCCAGTAAGGATAACATTGATAATCCTAAATCTTGACAGAATTATTCAGTATCATATTAAATACAAAATATAATATTTATATTTAATATATTATATTGAATATTATATATGATGTATTCTAATAGAATAATTATTAAATTATTTTAAAATTATATTCTATATCACATTAAATATAAAATATATTATTTTGGGGGGGAAATCTAGCAAAAACTGAAAAAGAAGTATACAAAAATGATTAAAAATTTATTGAAACTAGCCAAAAAATCTAATAAGGATCATATTAATATTTATAAATCTTGACAGAAATTATTCAATATCATATTACATATAAAAATTAATATTTTATGTTAATATATTTAATATTATATGTGATATATTTAATATATTAAATATTAAATTATAATATTATTTTAAAACATTACATTTAAAATATAATATTTTTAACATTTAATATGTGATTGAAATATATATTTAAAATAAATAAAATGTTTAAATAAATAAAAAAAAAACTGTCAGTTAAAATTATTCAGAAACTCTTGAAATTAGTATCGATAATTTTAATAATTATAAATCTTGCCAGAAGTTATTCAGTATTATATAAAATATAATATTTTATTTAATACTAATATATTATTAATATTTAATATATTATTTTGAATATTATAAATAATATATTTTATATATTATTATAATACAAATATATATAATTATATTGATTTATTATATTATATTGATATTATAATTATATTCAATATCCCGTTTAAAATAAGATGTAGTATTTTAGCCATTCAGTTTCAGTGACTGCTGTGACACACGTCAGCCGTGTAGAAAAATACTAAAAGGCCTTTGATCCATGTGTGTCACTGAATCAATTATATTCGTATCTGCCGTCAAACACAGTCAGAAAGGTCACGATCACACGAGAGGCGCTAAGAGACACTTCAGATCTTTTTAAACCATTTGATGGATCAGAAAGTGGGTGTTAATGAAGTCCTTCCAGATTATCGGTCGATTATCGGTCAGCTTTTCAGATCCACGTTAGCTTCTGCACATGACCCACAAAGATATTTATATTAACCAAGTGACCGCTAAAACCGCACAATGGTTCCCGCGAGTCTGAACTTCTGCTGCTGCGAGCAAAACCGAGTTTATAGATGTGAAATGAGGAGCAGAAATGGTGTTTGCTTCTGCACAGCTGGTGTAAAACTCTCCGAATGAAGGTGAAACTCCCTGATCTCTTCACTCGACCCACCGCAATTAATTTAGTTCCCCATGAACGTGCGGCACTAATGAACACTGGCTACATTAGCCTCGTAAAACACTGACTCCACAGCTTAGCAGGAAGCTAGTCCTGCTAAATGTTAAGCCACGCTAGCACTTCATTTCAAGTTGTGCGGAGTTGTAAAATACTTCCGTTTTTCTTCATTTTTGATCTCTTGCAGACACTGAAACAGATGGTCTACGATGGGCGTCTACGACGGGATGAATATATATCATGGATATATTGACAGGTACAAAGACAAATTTTGGAAGTAAAAAATTTAAATTAATAACTTGTCACTGAATTAATATTAGATTTTTTTTTTCAATATCAAGACCTGGTTTTGACCTTGTTTTTTTTGTTTGTTTTTTTATTCTATATTAAATGCACATTTTTATTTTGTTTATTATGTATAAAAGTTATATTTAATTTTTAATATACATTTTTTTATATATTAAAATATATCATATGTAATATTCAATAGCATGTAAAATATAATATTTAATAAGATATTGAATATATCTTTTTTATAAATAACATCTAATCTGAAAAAAAACTTGAAACTACCATTAATAACAATAATCCTGAACCTGAAATGATTCAGTATCATTTTAAATATAAAATATAATGTGTTATTATATTTAATAATTATATTGAATATTAATTTATATATTATATTAAGTTATAATTATATTCAATATCACATTAAAAAAAAATTTAATACTTAATATACAATATTGGATATTATATATTATATTTATTATTTATATTATTATATTTATATTATATATATTTATATTAAATAAATAAAATCTAGCAAAAAACTGCCAATGAGGTAAAAAAAAAAATTTATCTCGAAACTACCATGAATATCTAGTAAGGATAATATTAATATTAATAAACCTAAATCTTGAGAGAAAAGATTCAATGTCATATTAAATATAAAATATGTTATTTAATATATGGTATTAAATATACATTAGCTCTTTTAATATATTAAATATTGAATTATATAATAATTATATTTAATATCACATTAAATATATAATATGATATTTTATCCAACAAAAAAAACTGGCAGTGATATAGACTAAAATTATCAAAAATTCTTGAAACTACCATAAATATATAGTAAGGATAATAATAATAATAATCCTAAATTTTGACAGAAATGATTGAATATCATATTAAATATAAAATATAATACTTTATATATTTAATATATGATATATTGTATATTATATATTATTTCTAGAATGAGGTAAACCCATGAGGAAAACAAAAATCATTTAACAATTCTTAAAACTACTACCTAGTGAGCATAATATTATATTACAAAAGTCTTTATAGAAATGTTTGCTATTAAGTAAGTTTACCTTTGTTGAGCTTTAAATGTTAAGCTATTTCTGACTAGTTTTAGGGTTCATTAATATTTTCAGTGCCTAAATATAAAAAAAAAAACTCTAATGATAATAATAACGACTGGCAGCTTTTTTTAATCAGTTAATTAATTTATTTAGATGTAATAATATGCTCTTCAGTGTGCTTAGAGTGTGTTTTGATAATGCGTGTGTTCAACATGATTCAACACATACTGTAAAAAGCAATGAAAGGTGATGTATTTTGCAATCCAGTGCTCGATATCTAGTACTTTTCTCTCTCATGTTCATGTAGATAACATTTCCTGCAGGTGTTTTCAATGGCAGCTGTGTTAAAAACATACTGTAGGCTATATGCTGTCATCCCATGTGAAATCTAGGTTTTGTGGTCCCAGCACTCCTCTGTAGGCTTGCTTTTTAAAGCGGGTCAGTCCCACGCCTGTATCTTCCTCCAGCCGACAGGCGCGAGCGACTGCTGCCGTTTCCACAGCTGAAATCGCCTGCGCTGCCCTGACACGGCAGATAAGCACACAGGCTTTCAGGAAACAGCGAGAGGGCTTCATCTGCTCCGCTTTAAGTCAATGCGAACAAAACGCCTTCAAGAGCAGCAGTCCTCCCAGAATGCACTGCACACACTATCAAACATACTGCAGATCCTCACCGTCTTTCACAGACATTAAAGGAGCTCAAATATGAACGTTGTGTCATCATTTACTCCCCCTCATGTCATTCCAAACCTATATGACTTTCTTCCGCTCATGCTGCTCTTTCCACGCTATTAGTGACCGAGCTTAGTCCATATGATTCATTCGCTGAGTTCCAAGTCTTCTGAAACCACACAGCACTTTTGATTACTGCTTGATTAGCATCCCATCAATGTCTGCTTTTTTAGAGAAACTAGGATGAAAGTCTTTCTCAAATTTACTGAACAAAAGTGTGCCTGTCAATCCCAGATTTCACACATACGTCTGCAAGATGTCTGTTAAAGATCACTTCATCTGGAAAGCATCTGCTGTGGACAAACATTTGATATTTACATGCATTCTAAATCATAAACATCTTAAAGACAACGTCTATTTGACATCTGATAGACGTCTCTAAGATGTCAGTTTTACATGCATTCTACATCATAAACATCTTAAAGACAACGTCTATTTGACATCTGATAGACGTCTCTAAGATGTCAGTTTTACATGCATTCTAAATCATAAACATCTTAAAGACAACGTCTATTTGACATCTGATTGGAAGCGTCCTATAGACATATTGCAGATGAGCAAACACTCTAAAAAAATACGTCATGCAGATGTAAATGCAGATGTCAAATAGACGTGATGTACGTGTGCTATCAGGGATCTGTTTCTAATATTTAGATCACCTCTCAAAAGAAGAAAACATCTTTTAAAAAAAACTGAAAATGTTGGAATTTAATTGTGATCCATATACAGCATCTGTTGCAATATTTCAATCATAAACAGAGCGCGGGTAATTCTAAAAGGCTTAACGTGGGAATTTTTTTTTACGTAGCCTAAAATGACAATGACATTAAGTTCAGATTTCAGAATATGAATGTGATGCGTTAAATTGCATATTAACCCAGATAGCGCACGTAGATCTGCAAGATGTCTGTTAAAGATCTGGAAAGCATCTGCTGTGTACAAACATCTGATAGACGTCTTCTAAACGTCTATTTGACATCTGATTTGATGCAGTAATTCATGCAAAAGGAGGCCCAACCAAGTATTGAGTACATGTACAGTAAATGAACATACTTTCCAGAAGGCCAACAATTCACTAAAAATGTTTTTTTTAATTGGTCTTATGAAGTATTCTAATTTGTTGAGATGGTGAATTGGTGGGTTTTTGTGAAATGTGAGCCAAAATCATCACAATTAAAAGAACCAAAGACTTAAACTACTTCAGTCTGTGTGCATTGAATTTATTTAACACACGAGTTTCACAATTTGAGTTGAATTACTGAAATAAATTAACTTTTCCACGACATTCTAATTTATTGAGATGCACCTGTAAATGCAGACGTCATGCTTTCAGGGAAGCGTTTTCTTTTTGATGAGTTTCTATGGGAAAATGTTTAACATGACAATTTGTGCGGTGTGTTCATATTCTGTACGTATGTGTTTTATTAATAGCCTATCCCGAATTTGGTCCACCGATAGCACTGTCTTAATGCATTAAGCCACATTAAGCATTTTCTTTATAATGGTTTTCTATAAGGAACCGCTTACCGTGCACACGTTTCTATTCAGTGTTCATCTGCCTGCTTGTACATAGTATGCTTTATTAATACTTTATTTGGTCTTCTAATATCACTGTCTTAATGCATCCACATTAAGGATTTTCTTTATAATGGTTTGCTGTGGGGGAACGCTTAACGTTTATAGATATAAAATCTTGAGCAGAAATGGTTTTGGTCCTGCACAGCAGGCGTAAAACCCTTTAGAATTGAGGTAAAACTCTTGAATTTGGAAATTGAGAAGAAATTAATAGTGAATGACAACTTATGTTTATCCAAAGAGTTTTAACTAATAATTCGGGATTAACTCATATTTGTAGTCAGTCTATTTTCACTGTAGGCCTATTTAAAAGAATGTTACGTTATGTTGTTAAATTTTGAATTCTGCTAAAGTTCTCCTTTTGTGTTTCACAGAAGAATGAAAGTCATGCGGGTTTGGAGCGACATGAGGGTAAGTAAATGACAGAATGATAATTTTTGGCTGAACTAACCCTTTAACCACTCATATAGTATTGCTCATCATAAAAGACCATCATAAACCAGTGGAACCAAAATCAAACTCAGGCAGGGGGTGATTCGGTCTTGGATGGACCATAAAGATGCTGTGAAGTGTAATTGCATTGTCAGAACTGAGAATCCCGCTCACTATAGCGTGCACTAGTAGTGCATAGGATGAGTTGAGAATGTTCTCCTCAAGATTCACAGTAACACATTGATGTGACCTCTGCTTTGGAGACATGCAGCTGATGCATAAAATTACATGATGTAATCCATTCACTGCTCCCATGAGAGAGAGAGAGCATGTCAAAACTATAACTATAAATATTTATGAACTACACAGATGTGTGATAGCATGCACAGTCAAAATATGTTGCCAACTTGCCACATTGATTATATTGACAACAATAATAATATAGCATGGCCTTTAGTGCCTCAAAAGTAGATGGTGTGTCACATCACGCTATTTTGTGTATTTTAGCAACACTAAAGAAACTTGGCACTTAGAAACCCAAATTATCTATGTTGGGATTGGCCAATAGATATTGCAAGACAGAAAGTTGTGGAAATGCGATGGCTAATGGGAAGATTTCCAGAGAATGACTTGTCAAATAAAGCATCGTATGACTTCACACTCTCAAAAACGTCTGTAAAAACAGGGCCCAATGTGCTGCGTTAATATGAAGGATTTTTCACAGGTGTTTTTGCTGTATTTTGAGTTACTCATTGCACTGTGCTGTGTCTATAGACATACTGTACTATGTTTTGATGCATTTATGGTGTTATTGTCATTTTTTAACCTTTACAGTCTCTGTTCACTGTCATTGCATGGAGAAGGAACATTTTGCATATGCTGCTAAACAACTGGTCAGAACAACTGAATGTACGCAAGTAAGTAAACAAGTTAATGAATTAATTTGTGGGTGCATTGTTTATTTAGGTGGGAACAACACTGATGTAATCAATAGTAATGGCCGTGCAAGTAATCTATCAATGTGAAAACTAAACTGGTATTAGTTTTACTGGTAATTTCCTAATGAAACAAAGTGTTTTTAATTCTATTTTGGACGGCAGAGGAACGTTTTGTAGCATCACTAAACTGAACTGCATTAGAGGCATTTAGATACTGTGCTGAGGTTATTCTGATGAGATCTCAAGGGTTCAGCATCAGTCAGACATCTTGGCTACATCAACACTGCCATCCAGAGGAGATCTGAGAACTCGAGTGGGGACTGAGAGTATTTCACATGCATTGAAACACCAAGGAACGCTTGATGACTTTGCATCTTTGCATGTTGATTGGTTGACATTTTGAAATGAAGTCCCAGTGTGATTTACAGTAAATGATCATGCATTTGGAATATTTTCTATGCACGGTGCTGGTAATTTCCTCTGAACCACTGTACAATTTACAAGTCATTGAAATGTTTGTGGTTAAAGACTGCAAACTAGTTGATTGTGTGGCGCTAAAAGTGATTATGAGCGAATAGCCACATTATACCTTGGTTCTTTTAGATATTTCATGGTACTGATTATCATATTCATGCACCATGCAGCACAGGTACTTCTGCAAGATGTCTGGTAAAAATCTGGAAAGCATCTTCTGTGTACAAACATCTGATAGACGTCTTTAAGATGTCAGTTTTACATACTCTAAATCATGAACATCTATTTTCTAAAAGTCTATTTGACATCTGATAGGAAACTTCCTATAGACATATTGCAGATGAGCAAACACTCTAAAAAAATACGTCTTGCAGACGTAAAATAGACGTCTCTGTGATGTACGTGTGCTTTCAGGCACACAAACTGTTTTGTCAGACAAAAACGAGGTAATGCTAAGTCATTGCTAATGGTCTCAGAAATCTCTGAACGTAAGTAGCACAACATCGCCATCTAATGATCAAGAGAAATACTGATTTACTATACTGAAATACTGATTACTACAAGAGAAATAGTGAACTAAATGATGAAATACTAAGAAACGCATCACGCCATGACTCTTAGTGTTCTTTATTCATTTGCACCTATTTAATAGTTTCCCACATTACATGACAATAAATACGTAAAGGTCCCTGTACATTTCATCTTCATCAGCTGCTCAATGTACTACTCGGTATTTACAGTCAAACTCGGATCTACTACAAACATGTTTTACACTTCAGGCACCTTGTGTATCCCGTTGAAAGACACACAAATACTTGACGAGTTCAGAAAGGAAAAGCGAAAGTTATTCTCGGGAACGCGTGCGTGTTGCTCCCGACGATCATTTGGAGCAGCACTTTAATTGTTCCAAAAATATTGCGGGTCTGGCAACATGTAAAAGTTTTCCTGTAATACTATTCAATACATATACAATACTTTACAATCCTAAAATAATAAATATGACCGTCGCTATTGCATTTTTAAACCCCCGTTACAAGCTGTGCACGAATATATTCCAAAACCCAAAAGCGCGGGAACTACGGCTGAGCCGTTACACGCTTTGGAATGTCACGTTCCGCAGTCGCATCATAAATACACAAACAAGCTTAAAGTTTCACATCGCTGCTTTACAAATATGGCTGAAATGATGCAAACACATGGAAAAAGGGTCAAGGGTGGCGAATAAATGATGGGAAGCAAATATTCAGATTCTGTTCAGGATCTCTATTTGATTCACAGGTCACCAGAACCGTTCTGAATAGAATATCTGCCATATTTGTATGGAATACTGGAAGTGGAGGAAATGATAAGGATGTGGAAAAGGAAATGAGCACAGGTCAGTCAAACAATGACCTCAAACTCTAATGAGACGCTCCACAAACAGCGTTCTTCACACAAAACAGACAGAGGCCTCTGGGAAACAAAGCATTGCTCTGGAAATTCACACCAGTGTTCATGCAAAAAAATAAATCATCAGCTTGGAAAACGTTAATTGTATGAGAAAATATGGAATTCATGAACAAAACAATGAAATTCTTCTGTAATTCTAATGAATCTTGGAAAAATCCAAAATCCCATATTGAAAATGGAACGTGGCTAAAAAAAACAAGAGGCAGATAAAAATATAGTCAGGTCGAAGCTCAGCTCATTTCACAAAATCATCGAAACCTCCAAAAATGAGGTAGCTGGTACGTAGATGTTGGCTGATTTTTTAATAAATACTAATTATCCTTAAGGAAATATCTCAATATTGTTGAGTTAAAATAGCTTAACAAATGCACATTGCCAATTTTGTTCTCGAAAGTAAAAATGAAGGTAAAATTTTACTTGTACAAATGTAATATTTTAAGCAATACTGTGATTTTTAACCCATGTTTCTCAACATGAAATGGCATTCTCAGCCCATTTTTGTTTTAAATTTAATGCCATTTTTGATCAATCAGGTACAGTATACGCCAAATTCGTTTTTTTTAAATATAAACATAAAGGTTAATTATGGTAATTATATTATAATTAATTAATTAAATTATAATTAAATAGAAATTATAATGGGGGCAGTCATAAAAACTTGCTGGATTTATTCAAACATAAATTAAACATCGAAGAACAGTCATATTTATAATGAATATGTTATATGGTGCATATATTTAGCA
>NW_015505538.1:450368-477807 GCF_001515645.1 Sinocyclocheilus grahami | reverse complement strand
GCCAAAACGGCATTTATTGTTTGAATACTGCAATACAATGGACATAATTTGAAATCTGAGACTTTGTTTCATATTAAAAGTATAAAAGCACAATGCTTATTGCGATATATTGGATGAGAAGTGCCCTTCAATGTTCCGTCCATTAACTGAAAACAGGCTAGAATAATCAATTCTTGGGATTTAAGAATCGATATCGTTCCGTAAAAATGAGAATCGATTAATATCAAGATATCGATATTTTTTACCCAGCCCTATTAAATATATCAAGTAGTGAAAGTGACATGTGGCCAAGTATTATATTATGTATTATATATACTATTATATAATAATATATACTGTGTTTTACAAAATATGTCACATTTTTAACGAACCAAGTTTATTTGTATAGCGCATTTCCCACATGCTGGAAGATTGTTTAAATAAATACATTTAGGCTTGGTGTTTATAAGAAATGTTGTTAATAATCAACGCCACTATAGGCTAAATAATGTTTGTTTTTTTACTTAGGCCTATATTTTTAATTCCTGTTCTGAATAACATGCAATTTAAAGGATTTGCTGTCGAGTGAAGGAAACTAAAATACATGTTTATAGTGTTTGTAAACGTTTCGTTCTGTTTACCGGTATTTTACATTACTTATGATTGTAATGACATTTTACTTATACGCAGATGCGAAATTATATATTATTTTTATAATCATAATTCCTAAACATTAAAAATAAACACTGAAAATGCCATGCAGGGAGCACTTTTAAATGATGATGCAAATTAATGAATAGAAGTAAAATGGTTTTATGCAAAATAATGTAGCAGATGTGTTATATATTTTTATTACATATAATATATACAGTATATAATTTTGACATTGCTTTGTACGAAATAGATCATATATAGCAATATCATTTTTATTTTTATATTTTTAATTTTGGTTATATTTTGCTCTTAAATTGATTTATATACATAAACATTTATATTTATATGATCATTTTTATAATTATTATTATTTATTTGCTTTTATATTTTTTATTTTTTTATTTATATTTAAAAGTTAATGTTTTATGTCATTGCAGCCAAATAGATTAAATAATTACATTAATAAATAAACATTATAACCATTAAAAATGCCATGCATGGAGTGCCTTTGAGTGATGATGCAAATGAATCACTGAATCCATGTTTTGAACTGATTCACTGAAGCAATTTCAAATTCTTCCTGTATAACAGACAGACTGACACCTGTACCTCTGTGGAGGTCTGTAGTGGGATGGCGTAGTCGGGCTGGATGGTGGTGATCCCACTCAACTCCACATTAAAGAGGAAGAAAATGAAGCCGTACAGTGCCGGACCCAGACCATTACAGAGCCCCCGAATCCCTGTTATCATGCCCTGAACCAGACCTGAGGTAATACAACACACACGGATGGAAAAACAGCTCATATGCACAACAAACTCCTAATGCCTTAGTACAGTGGTCACCAACCCGTTGATCGCAGTGATAGTCTGAGACTGTAAACGGCCGTAAACAGAGGCCAGAGTCGCTGAAGACGGACGCAAAGAGGAGAAAATACTGTAGCAGGCAGAGCAAACTCACTGTTCACAATGCTCGAAATATAGGAAGAATATATCAATATTGAATTGGGGGTAAATGCATCACTGAAGGAAACTTCAGAAAAGTTTCGATGGCAATGGCATTTTCTTTTTCTCTTACCTCCATATTAAGTAATAATAATAGCAATAATAATTCATTATATTTATATAGCGCTTTTCTAAGCACTCAAAGCGCTTTGCATTGTGAGGGGGATCTCCTCATCCATCAACAGTAGTATTTATAAGCGCAGCGCTGCTTTGTTTACAGCGGTACCTGCTGTCAGAGACGTTCTCAATCAGCCCGTCTGCTGGTTTTGTTTCATGCAGATGTTTTATGTTGCATAATTTCACAAAGATAAAGTCAGACCGTCCTGTTTTTGCTTTAAATTAAATTTAAATAAAAAAAAGAACTGCGCTGAAGACGGACGCAAAGAGGAGAAAATACTGTAGCAGGCAGAGCAAACTCACTGTTCACAATGCTCGAAATATAGGAAGAATATATCAATATTGAATTGGGGGTAAATGCATCACTGAAGGAAACTTCAGAAAAGTTTCGATGGCAATGGCATTTTCTTTTTCTCTTACCTCCATATTAAGTAATAATAATAGCAATAATAATTCATTATATTTATATAGCGCTTTTCTAAGCACTCAAAGCGCTTTGCATTGTGAGGGGGATCTCCTCATCCATCAACAGTAGTATTTATAAGCGCAGCGCTGCTTTGTTTACAGCGGTACCTGCTGTCAGAGACGTTCTCAATCAGCCCGTCTGCTGGTTTTGTTTCATGCAGATGTTTTATGTTGCATAATTTCACAAAGATAAAGTCAGACCGTCCTGTTTTTGCTTTAAATTCAATTTAAATAAAAAAAAATAACTGCTCGTGCTACATGTGTGTATAATTTTTTGGCTGCAGGATTGTGATTGGCTACAGATATTTTTGTTTGAGACTAGTTTGCTTGTTATAGAGCAAATAAACAATAAATAAATAAATCTGCGACCACTTTTGGAATTGGCCATAAAAAAACAACAACAATCCAAATCGACCATGAAAAATCATCACTAATTAAAATACTAAATAAAAGGCCTCAGATTGCTAGTACAATCTGGGCTGTCTTTTTCTATCAGTTCTTCAATAGGTAGGTCTTGTCTTTCATAAAGGCAGTTGTCAAGGATCTTAGAAGGTCAAGGAAGGTTGGTGACCACTGCGTTAATAGAAACCAACATGAAATGAAACCGTGGACTTTCTGAATGCACAGATTGCTAGTACAATCTGGGCTGTCTTTTTCTATCAGTTCTTCAATAGGTAGGTCTTGTCTTTCATAAAGGCAGTCAAGGATCTTAGAAGGTCAAGGAAGGTTGGTGACCACTGCGTTAATAGAAACCAACATGAAATGAAACCGTGGACTTTCTGAATGCATGCTCCTGCTCTCGCAGTGCACAGTTCATTACTTGTTTTAAAGACAAATGTTGTTTTTCTTCAGTCCTTAAAGTTTTGAAAAGGTCAAATCTCGAAAGTTAGCATATAAGAGTTTACCCTGTTTATCTGGATCCGCGCTGCGTGACACTAAAGCGCTCACTGCAGGGAAGGTTATGCTGGACATGGCCGCCACCGCGCCGGCCGCCCACATCATCCTAAACAACAACACAAATAACATCAGCATAAACGACAATCGCTTCTGGACATCCAACAGAAGTGACTTGCTCTTCTTAAACCAGACGATTGTTATGTTTTATTCGCATAAGCAGGTCATTTCTCTTGATCTAGATGTTAACTCACCACGGCTCGGACCCCAAACCGTACCAGGCCAGCTGGAGAATCTGGAAACCCAGACCCAGAAGAACCGTGTTCTTGTTCCCGATGGTCCTCATCAATAAAGTCAGAAAAAGCGTCTGGCGGGAACAGGAGAGAATGAATCTTTACATTGCCCTGCATCATATTTGCTGTGCAAACTTTGGGTGTTTGGGAGTTTTTCTTGAGTTCGTCACACTTTATCACAAAATATGATGCATTTTGTAGCATTTTTGTTTCCTACGACCAATTGCAATTGCAGAAAATCTTAAATTCATAGTCATGGCATTAAATGTTGCATGCACTGCAAAAAAATTAACATCTTCCTCAGTATTGAAAAAGAAAACAAAGAACAAATATCTGTCAATGGAGAATGAAAACTTATTTTCCCTTTGAATTAAGTCAATTTTTGTTCATGTTTTAATCATAAAAATCCACTTTAAAACAAGACAAATATACTGAGGAAGAACATCACTTTTTTGCAGTGATCAGAATATAGAATAAAAGATATTTCCATCATAGTTTTTTTTTGTAAAATGAATCAAAAAGTCTGTAGGAAGTTGCTGTGCAATTCTCAGCCCATTTTCACATTTATGACATTAATTCATGCCTATTCCTGATTTTAAGGTTAGATTTATAGCCAGTGACTAGAAAATGCAAACATGAGCAGATGTTTTGGGTGTTTTACTACATCCAAACAGTGACTGACAATTACAGATTTCATGGGAAAAAAGTTTATTTATTCATAAACATGTTTTTATGTAAAGCTCTGAGACATTAAACAGACTATTTGAATATATTTTTCCACTCTTTTGCAGATTGTAAGTTAAATTATACATTTTAAATACTTGTTTTTATCATTAAAACCAAAGCGTTTAACATTCAACAGCTTTTGTTATTTTGATGAGTGCATTAAATCTGATGCATATAATTCGAAAAAAATCTTAATTCTTATTTTGTGAAAAAATATATGTGAAACATATGTTAAAAAAATAAGATTTATTCTTTTATATTTGAATTTATTATGTGATATTTATTTTTTATATTTATAAAAATATATATTATATATATTTTTTTCCCAATTTATTATATGATGTATATTATTGAACTCAGCATCATCATATTAGCTAAAATTAGGCCTTTTTTGCAAATCAGCAGACACTTTTTCCTACATGCAGGGCTGTGTTGTTATTATACTGAAACGTCATTGTTTTCATTGCTGTGTCGTATTGAATCGGAGCAAAGCTGCTAGAATTCACCTTGCTTATTGCAGGGCTAAAAATAAAACCCCTCCACTTAAATAAACCAGCTAACCCCATGCTACCTGCTCATTACAGTCCTGCCTATATTTCATTACATTTACTGTTGAACTTTTAAAGGAATTAAATTCAATTAGAAAGCGTTTGCGAGAGCCACTTTCACGAGCCGGCTCAACGACATGAGTAATAAGGCAGAGCCAAGAATATTGCCTCAATTAAATACCTGTGCCAGGATGGAGAGGATTCCCACCACGCCGATGAACACCGCGATCGTTTTGGGCGAGAAGTTAATGACCTGAGAGACACAGAGAAAGAGCAGCGTCACTATCAGTCTGCACCAGCGCGCTCGGATCCAGTGAACTCTGCTATGTCCAGTAATGAGCCGTCACTGAACTCAACTCAGCGCTCAGACAGGATGCCACTAACAATCCAGCTGAACCCGGAACATCCTGAGAACCCGACGACTGTGCGAAATAGAATTCTGTAGAACGCAACAATGTTTCAAACTGCAGTTTGCTACATTCTTGTCACATTGCATGTTTAATTAAACATGTGAAGTCCAGTTATTATATATATATATGTGTGACCCTGGAGCACAAAAGCAGTGTTAAGTCGCTGGGGTATATTTGTAGCAATAGCCAACAATACATTGTGTGGGGCAAAATTATACATTTTTCTTTTATGGCAAAAATCATTAGGATATTAAGTAAAGATCATGTTCCATGAAGATATTTTGAAAATTTCTTACCGTAAATATATCAAAACTTAATTTTTCATTAGTAATATGCATTGCTAAGAACTTAATTTGGACTACTTTAAAGATGATTTTCTCAATATTTAGATTTTTTTGCACCCTCAGATTCCAGATTTTCAAATAGTTGTATCTCGACCAAATATTGTCCTATCCTAACAAACCATACATCAATGGAAAGCTTATTTACTCAGATTATGTATAAATCTCAATTTTAAAAAATTGACCCTTATGACTGGTTTTGTGGTCCAGGGTCACAAATAATTATAAAACTAAATAAATAAATATATTATGGAAAAGAAATTGGGCGCATAACTTAATTCATTTCAAATAAATGCTGTTCTTTGGAAGTTTGGAAGTAGTATGGTAGTGTCTTTGTTTACTAATCCTACTTGTTTAGTTAATTAGAAGCATATTGCTGCTAAAACCCTTCCAGTCATCAGTGCAGCTCTATCCGAGCTAATGAATCATGGGACTGTTCGACAGTAGCAGACAGTGAAAACATGCAGCATAAACCGCTGATTAAAGTTCAATGGAAGCTGACAGCTGCTTTAATCGGGAACATTAATTATAGAATCTTTACTTTTGTTAATTAAAAACCAAGAAATAAACACCTTACCTGTCGCAGGTAGAGGAAAAAGCTGGAGTACTGACCCGCCTCGGGCAGATAGGACAGAAACACTGTGATACAGATGAGCAGAACGGTCGTGTCCTGCCCAACTTTCCGCATAGACTGTGAAGAAACACAAGAAGCATCAATAAAACGCTTAGTAAATGATAAAAGGAGTTTTGGATATCAGTATATTTTAATCATCAGTACTAGTCTGATTAGGCCAATATTGTAAGCAATATTGTATAGAGTGAGATTTATAAATATAGAACATTGCAGATAGAGAACATTTACATAAACCAGTTATATTTACATAACATTTAGACTGCCAGTCAAAAGTTTTTGAACAGTAAGATTTTTAATGTTTTTTAAAGAAGTCTCTTCTGCTCACCAGGCCTGCATTTATTTGATCCAAAATAAGCAGTAATATTGTGAAATATTTTTACTATTTAAAATAGCTGCTTTCTATTTGTATGTATTGTAAAATGTAATGTATTTCTGTGATGCGCAGCTGTATTTTCAGCATCATTACTCCAGTCTTCAGTGTCACATGATCTTCAGAAATCAGTATAATATGCTGATTTGCTGCTCATAAATCATTTATTATTAATAATATTTAAAACAGTTGAGAAAATTTTTTCTGAATTCTTTGATGAATAGAAAGATCCAAAGATCAGCATTTATCTGAAATAAAAAGCTTTTGTAACATTATACACTATTCCATTCAAAAGTTTGGAGTCAGTATAATTTTTAGTTATTTTTTTGGAAAGAAATTATAGAAATTACAACTTTTATTTAGCAAGGATGCTTTAAATTGACCAAAAGTGATGATAAAGACATTTATAATGTTACAAAAGATTTCTATTTCGGATAAATGCTGTTCTTCTGAACGTTCTATTCATCAAAGAAACCTGAAAAAAATTATACTCGGCTGTTTTCAGCATAATAATAATAATAAATGTTTTTTGAGCAGCAAATCAGCATATTAGAATGATTTCTGAAGATCATGTGACACTGAAGACTGGAGTAATGATGCTGAAAATACAGCTGCGCATCACAGGAATTAATTATATTTTAAAATATATTAAAATAGAAAGCAGTTATTTTAAAGAGTAAAAATATTTCACAATATTACTGCTTTTGCTGTATTTTGGATCAAATCATTTTAAAATCTTTAAAAAAATACATTAAAAATCTTACTTTGCAAAAACTTTTGACTGGTAGTGTGCATATCATAATTAGTGGTCGACCGATATATCGGCATTTTTCAAATATCGGCATCGGCCGATAAGTTTTTCTGTTTGGCCGATGCGTTCTAGGCGGGACTTTTATTTTGACGGCGGTGAGATTGCAGCGTCTGAGCACACAGTGTTCACATTCTCCCTCTTGTTCGCTGTCGTCGTCAACAGTTCTGTCTAATACGGATAGAAGTCGGTCTAATAATCCGATAGAACGGTTAAACAAAGGAATTAAAATGTATACAGAAAGTCTTATAACGATTGCTTTTATATTGTTAGTAATAGAAAGGCAAACATTATAATACTGTCTCGTTTGCCATCAGAATTCAGCAAATACGCATTTATATAATTTAACGAAATCTTTGAATGACTAATGAACATTTAATTTCACAAACCTTGCAAACTTAGTCGAATCCAGCTGTGAGATCTTGAAGTGTGCATGTGACCTGAATGATCGCGTGTTCTCTGCGTGACTTTCGGTCCGTGCAAATTGAATGCTTTAAACATCAAATTCGTGATTTCAAATTATGCTGCACTTTATGCATTTGCCCACTGTCATATTCATGTCATTTTCTCTGTGTGCTGTATATAAAATGAGTGTTATCTTGGCTTTATTTGAAAAAATATGATTACCAATGCACACAAACATCCCAGAATACTGAGTGCCCTGCTAGTTAGTGTTTACTTCCTTTTGAATTATATTTTTATTAAATTTTATTTATTTGTAAAAAAAAAAAAAAATACCATGTCATCTAAAGTATAAGTATGTTTATTCTACAAATTTATTTTTTAATCCATTTTCAAATGATTTTAAATTTCTTAAATGTTAATTAAAATAAATACAATTATATCGGTCACACTGCTTTCCAAGATATCGGCATCGGCTGTCAAAAAAAACAATATCGGTTGACCACTAATCATAATAATATTCTTACAGCGAACGGGTCGGCCTGCTCCCAGGAGATGGGCGCTCCCCATGTGTTGAGCCTCATCTTGTCGGGCAGTGACTCTGGGACAGCCAGCAGAATGAAGCAGATGTCGGCCAGAGCGATGAGAGTCGCCAGCAGCACCACCAGATTATCTCCGTAGCTGGCTGACAGGTACGCGCCGATGGCCGGGCTGGTGACCAGACTCGCTGCGAACGTCGCAGAAACCTGGAAGCAGATAGAAATACAACTCCTCTATCCAGCTGGGTCAAGGACACTGAATCCAGGTCATGCAGAAGAACCTTGGAAACAGAAATATCCTAAAACAGCCTCTCTGAGATTCTGAGATCTGTCCAAAATGCATTTTATATTTAATAAAAGAGCCGCTTACGAGTCCGTACGCCGTACTCCTCTCACGCACATCCGTGACGTCTGCGATGTACGCGAAGATTACGGAGAAAGTGACGGAAAAAGCGCCAGACACCGATATCATGGCAAAGTACCACCTAAAAACAAGTGAAACATGAGAAAACATGTTGATTTAAGAACAGAGCTCCCTAAACATTTTACAGTTGATTTGTGATTATTGGATAAAACATTTCAACCACATCACTACTGGTCGGACAATCAAAGTTGAGTATAACTAAAAAATATCATATTAAATATTTAATTTACTAACATCATATATTTATTAAATTACACCCATACATACACACACATATGTTATTTCTGTAATTTTATAAGTATTAATAAAGAAAATACTACAAATATTGTATTAAATATGAACACTATATAAATTCTTAATTATAATTAAATTAAAATTATTAATATTATTCATTCGCTTAATACATATGTGATTTTATAACATTTTTTAGTATAAAAATAATTTGTTATGTATATGTGTGTGAAACATTCTATTACATGTACAATCATAATTATAACATTATATACCCATTTCTATCTATCTATATATGTATATATTTATAAAATTTTTGTAAGTATAAAGAAAGAATTATTACAAATATTTTACTAAATATTACACAATCATAATTGTTAACTGTATAATGTTAATAATTGTTATGTAACAATTATATTAAATATTAACTAGAATTAAATTATAATTATATATTTATGAAAATATATATATATATAAATATAAACTTTATAACAATTTTTTTAAGTATTAATCATAATTGTTAACTGTATAATGTTAATAATTATGTAAAATATTAACTATAATTAAATTATAATTATAGATTTATGAATATATATATATATATATATATATATAGAAACTTAATAAAAAAATGTAAGCATTAAGTAATAAATTGTTACAAATAGTATATTAATTATTATTCAATCACAAAACATTATAATATATTTGTATAACATTTTTTAAATACAAAGAAAAAAATAACAAATTAAAATATTATATAATCATAATTAAGATTAAGTCATGTAAATAATTATGTTCCATAAAATATATTATTATTTATATATTTTTTTTTTTATAATTTAAAAAGAATACATTTTAAACATACATAATTAACATTATATAAAACTAACCAGTCCACTGCATTCACATCACACCACGTACCTTCACTCCCTGAATCAGGCCGTTTATTAAGAACGTGTGTTTGGGGAACGTTTCATGCAAAACCTACAAATGAAAAATGCACATTTCAATAGACAGAACAAATACAATACAATTTATATCTCATAATGAAAGGTGTGTATTTTTCCCTGGTTTTATTTGCCTTCCCAAACAACCAGAGACTAGAGATGACGGTAACCAGTGTTATTGTAGTACTATTCATAAACTACTATATTATTTATTTATATTTTGGATTTGCTTTTATTTTTAAATTTTCATTTTTATTAGTTTTATTTATTTAAATATTTCTATTTAGCTTTAATTTCTTTTTAGATCTTATTTTTTAATTTCTCATTTCTTTTATTTTTATTGTTTAATTTTTGTTTCAGTCTTTCAATTTCAAATTATTTCCGTTTTCAAGATGTCAAATTTAGAAAATTTTTGAAGTACGTTTTAGTTTTTAAATTTTTCATCTAATATTTACATTTTATTTTTTATTTCAGCTTTATTTCAATTACTGAAAATTATTTTTAATCGTTTCATTTTTAATAATAACACCGATAACCAATTTTGTCATTTTTATTAATTTTTCAAAAATCTTTCTATTTAGCATTAATTTACTTTTTATTTTAGTTGAAGTTTTTTTATCTAATATTTATATTTTGTATTCAAGCTTTATTTCAATTGCTGAAAATGGTTTGTAATAGTTTTAGTTAATATAACAGATAACCGATAGTGATGTGCTTTTGTCATTTTAATATACTTTTTAAAAAATCGACAAAGTAACGCAAAAGTAACATAATGCCTTACTTTGCATAAAAAGTAACTAATTAGGGCTGCACGATTAATCGAATGCGATTGTCATGCGCATTTTGTTTAAAAAGCCGGTTCTGTAATCAGCAGGAAATCATCATCACATGCTTTCAGATGGAGCAGCATTTACTACACAGAGCCATAGTTCACCGACAAGTTACGCAAAAAAATAAAATAAAATAAAATAAAATATCGCAGATGCTTTTATTGCGCGATTCTGAAATTGACGAATCGCCACCTCGATTCCATTTCGATTTATCGTGCAGCCCTATAACTAAGTAATGCATTTAGTTACTTTTTCATGGAGTAAAGCAATATTGTAACGCATTACTTTTAAAAGTAACTTTCCCCAACACTGGAGACCACACTGTTTGAAAACCCCAGTTCTTTAAAAAAAACATTTATTTAATTATATATATATATATATATTTTTTTTTTTTGAAGGTTTAATTTTTTGTGAGATGTTCCAGAAAAAAGATGGTGGTCTTTAACCTTATACTGACAATCATCTAGTGTGAATTTTGGCAAAAACACCTAATAGCACCTGTGATAGAAGCTTTTATGCTGATAAACGTGAACCACAAACATGCATGAGAATGAAAGCAGCTCACCAAGAGCATCGGTGTGGTCAGGAGACCCCAGGCGAAAAACTCCAGAAAGATGACCACAACAGCATGATAGACGCTCGGCTTCCCGATGCCCTGCCGGACCTGGAACATCACACACACACACACGGCTCTTTATTAATAATGCTAATCATAATCGGGAATGTGGCACATTTCCAGACTCCTCTGCTTTCAGTGGGACTCGTCTCATTGCTATTCCTCCGGACGCAAGAAATCCAGCCGTGCCAAACTCTCAGTCCACAGACGTTCACAGATTAAAGAATTCACTGTAGTGCTTAATATGCATACAGGCATTTCATCCCTTTCATACATAAAGCAGGAAACAGAGACATTAATATTTTATATTTTACTATAAATGCATGCATATATGTGTATTTAAAGTTAAATAGTTATTATACATAATTAACTTTGTGCATATGCACGTATATTTTAATAAACATTTTTATATATATAAAACAGAAACGCACATATATAATACATATATATATATTTATAAACATAAAAAAATTATATAAAATAAAAAATATATATATATGTATATTTTATATAAAATACAGCACGTACACAATACATAGCTGAGCAAAACATCAAATTAGTACATTAATATTTGTCTTATTAATAAATATACTTTATTAGAGGATGCGGAAATTAATAAATGAACGAAGATTTCGGCGTCCCCATGACAACAGACCTCGCGCGCGTGCGTCAGTTACGTAACAACCGACAGCGGCGCTTCAGTCGGCCGATGTAGCCGTTAGCATTAGCATCGCCTCATCGATCGATACATTGTCATAAAGAGCCTAAAGATTATTATGCGATGCATAACATGACAACACAACAATTCGGTCGGTGTTAGAAAAATCCAAAACGTTATGATTTGTCACGTTCGTGCGCGCGTATGTACGATTAATATGCGTACTATAAATCAATAAGCCATGTAAATACACATTTTATTATTTTAAATGTTTTACGGAATGTGTTACCGTAGCTGATATCAACACAAACAGGCGCTCCAATGAAAGAATGAGTCACAGTGACAGGTTATATCCGTGTTATTCTTACCGGATTGTCATGCTTCATTGTGATCTTCTCGACCAGCACAACGCGGCCGGTGTGTGTCGGGTCTCTCTCCCCCTGGGCCATCATCATCATCTTCTTCATCATTTCATCACATCTCACGTGAGCGACGTAACATGCGTGCGTGCGTGCGCTTCCAGCTTCACGTGCAGCCGGCCAAAAATGAGCTCCGATCGGTTGTTTAAGTCACGTCCGGTAATAAACAGACCGTGCCGATGGTGTCTTCCCCCGTCACGTGACTGCAGCGAGCAGAGCAGCTGTTGCTGAGCCAGCTTCGCATGATGCGGAGGATGCTGGTCTCGGCTGATCTGGATCAGGATGATGCGCTGGTTTCTCACTGGGCGAGTCACAGGTGCGTCACGCTCCTTTACCTTTTCAGAGGATGTTACTCACAGTGTTGCCTACATTTAGCATCTTTTCAGACTACCCTAGCAACCTTTTCTTCCAAAAGCACCTTGCAACAAATTTAGCTATTTAAAGTTTTATTTGACTACTTTTAGCAACTTTTGATAAGTGACTCAAACAATAAAAAGGCACACATTTTCCATCTAAATTTCCCAGAAAGAGGAAACCAAAGATGCCTAGAAGTACACGCATCACATGCATTAAGTTATTGCTGTTTGCAGCTGTTCAATTTGATAATAACGATAATAATTTAATAATCGTTCATTTATGATACACCTTGTACTTTTAGCCACTTTTGATAAGTGACTCAAACAATAAAAAGGCACACATTTTCCATCTAAATTTCCCAGAAAGAGGAAACCAAAGATGCCTAGAAGTACACGCATCACATGCATTAAGTTATTGCTGTTTGCAGCTGTTCAATTTGATAATAACGATAATAATTTAATAATCGTTCATTTATGATACACCTTGTACTTTTAGCCACTTTTGATAAGTGACTCAAACAATAAAACAATAATAATAATAAAAAAAACAATAAAAAGGCACACATTTTCCATCTAAATTTCACAGAAAGAGGAAACCAAAGATGCCTAGCAGTACACATCACATGCATTAAGTTATTGCTGTTTGCAGCTGTTCAATTTGATAATAATAATTGTTCATTTATGAGACACCTTGTACCTGTGATTGTTGATCAGTTAGTAGACTGTAAGAACAATATCTAGAAAAATGGAAAAGGTAGGCTTTAGTAATTTTCCAGGACATTATCCGTTATTCAACATCAATTATCCGTTGCAACCCTTTAACCCGAAAACACAAAATACAATGCGCAATTTAAAAGGCAGGTAAAAACCTGTGATTTATTTTCTTAGAGAGTAGCATACTGACTACTAATACACTGCTTAAAACTATAATTGTTCAGAATGTGTAGTTTTACTAGTTCACTAGCTAATAAAAACACTTGTAATCGTTCAGAAATGTGTAAGTGTTCAATAATCCAATGTTGTATGTAAAAAGTGATTTATATTTTAACATTATATTATCCCTCTCCCACTCCCCCGTCCCAAATACACACACACACTGTCACTTTAATCAGTCTGAATAAGCTCTTTTGCACTACAAATCTTTTTTTTTTTTCTTTTGCACTACAATCATTATATCTGCACTGTTGTCTACTTTACTGGTTTGCACTCTATCTGCCATATGCCTTGTGCTTTATATATTTTTTTTTACATTTTACCTTATTTGTATTTTGTATTTAATCTGTATTTATGTTATCTGTATGCACCCAAGGGTCTGAGAGTAACGCAATTTCAATTCTCTGTGTGTATGTGCTGTACATGTGGAAGAATTGACAATAAAGCAGACTTGACTTGACTTGATATTATGCATTTATATTATTTTACAAACAAATCTAAATTAACATATAAAAATATATTTTTTACTGAGATTTGATGTAGTGACACAATTTTGCGTCGTGATTACGCAATGACGTCACAACTTCATTTAGCAACTTTTAGCAACAAATCGACCTTCCTTTAGCAACTTCCCCTGAAAATTAGCTGGCAACGGTGGTTACTAAGGCGCGGACCAATTGTGGAAAAGTGAAGGATGACACTTCACTATTATTACAGGTTGCTATAAATAACTTTTATTAATTAATTATGTTATTTCACATATACAGTACTGGTCAAAAGTTGAGATTTTTAAATGTTTTTGCAAGAAATTTAACCAAAGCTGCATTTATTAAACACAGTATAAACGGTGATATTGTGAAATAATATTACAATCCTATGTGTTCTCTATTTGAATATATTTTCAAATCTAATTTATTCCTGTAAGGGCAAAGCTGAATTTCCAGTAGGGCTGTGCGATATTGAAGAAAAATGCGATATGCGATAACTCATTAAGCGTTAGTGTTAGTTCTGGCAGGCCACGTGAGTCAAGCTTGCATCAGGTGATCACATCTACCTATAGCAACACGACACCGATCGCGGCATTCCTATATAAGCTGTATTCAGTATTATTCAGCAGCTTTTCAGCTTGCTCCGGAGCAAATTACCCTCCTCCATCCCCAGCTCCTCCTTTCGCCACAGTCAGGACTTAGCTTTCTGATATTCCTTGCTAATCAGACTCCTTTATCTTGAATAAAGTGTTACACTTAAATATCATTGAGTACATTAATGATATCTGCCTTGTTCTGTTCTGTTAACCCTGGGGGGGTTATTATTGCTGCTCTCCCTGCTCATTCATGACAGTCAGTTCTGTGAACTTCTATAACTCTCTTGTGTCATATATATATGGTCATTTGTATGCATGTATGTATGTACCAAGAGTTTCTGTAAAACCACAAATTCCTTGTGTTTGCGCACACTTAAGTGGTGAATAAAGCTCATTCTGACTCTGATTCTAATAAGAAAGCACCCCTACAACAACTTCTGGAAGTGAACGGTAGTGTTTTACTCGAGCATTACATAAAAATGTCATTTTAACATGAGTTTAGGAACTGAATAATAAAAAGGAAAAATAAAACACTGCGTAGTATTTACTCTTTGAATTCAATATGCACTGATTCTTATTTAAGCTACAAAAGTTATTTAGGTAAGAGCAGTGAGTGATTTTCTCTTTGTCTTTTGTTCATGGCCCCAAATATTGCAAGCTGTAGCGATATGCATGTTGCGATATTTCGATAATTTCAATATATTGCACAGCCCTAATTTCCAGCACCCATCACTTCATGATGATCCTTCAGAAATCATTAGAGCCCTGCGCAGGACTGTTTTCTTAAAGGGATAGTTCACCCAAAAATGAAAATGATTTAAGGTGCTTTTGCACCACGTAGTTCTAGGAATTTAGTTCTAGGAACTTGCCAGCAGGGTCGTTCCTAGAGAACCAGTCGGGCAGTTTTCCTGGTTGCATTCGCACCGGCAGCGGGAACTCTGAAGCGGCCGACAGCGACGTCTTTATTCACGGCGTGGCGTTTACAAACATCAATAACCGGTGAATGGAGGACGCCGCGATCGCAGCTGTTTTTGTTGTGTGTCACGGGGTTTCATGATAACGGAGATGGAATGTAATTGCACAATTTACATGATTGAAAGAGCATGTGTTGCAGTGTTATCATCAAGGCTGAGAAAAGAACACAACACTGCAGACAGCAGAAATGCTGTTATGGTTGTCTTCCATGTTCGTGGAGTAAATATGTTTACATGGCTTTTTAAAAATGCAGAGTATCCGGTGTTTCGTATGTGTCTGGCCAATCCGCGTATACTTACGTCACTGGTAGTTCCTATAGAACTCATTTAGAGCCTACTCTGAAGTAGGAGCTAAATTAGTTCCCCCAAATGTAGAACTGAATACGTTCCTAGTTCCTGCGGTGCTAACATGCCAAAAAGCGGGAACTTCCACCAATAGTTCTCGGAATTATGAAAAGGTCCCTCTGGTGCGAAAGCGCCTTTACTCACCCTCAAGCCAGTGTATATGGCTTTCTTCTTTCAGACGAATACGATCGGAGTTATATTAAAAAATGTCCTGGCTCTTCTAAGCTTTATAATGGCAGTGAATGGGTGTTGAGATTTTGAAGTCCAATAAAGTGCATCCATCCATCATAAAAAGTGCTCCACACGGCTCCGGAGGGTTAATAAAGGCCTTCTGAAGCTAATCAATGCATTTGTTTAAGAATAATATCCATATTTAAAACTTTATAAACCATAATTTCTAGCTTCCGCTAACTCACGAGAGAGTGGCGGGAGGTTGTCATGGCAACCAGATACATTGTACGCAAATAACGTCTGCGCTTCTATTTTGCTACACTAAACTTAGCAATAAACACATTGAAAATAAGGCACAATAAACATGTCTGTCAAAACTATCTCAAAGGAAGCTGAAGTTAAGCAAATCAAAGAGTGAATTACTCATCCACTGTTTTTAAAACCGACGTTTGTTGGGCTTGATTCAAGATAATGCACAATGGCAGGCGCACACTTTCTATTTAGTCTTACTGAAAATAGACGATAAACAGTTTATATTCTAAAATCTATTTATAGGTTGTGTTCTGTAACATTTGGATGTAAGTGACCTGCTTAAAAGTAGAACACCTTTATCTGAAGCATGGCATTGGCATCTTCATCTGAGTTTTTTCGTTATTCGTTTTTTGTTAAAATATCTTTTTTTCTGTTCCGAAGATTACTGCTTTCCGCGTTGAAGACATCCAACACAAATCTACGAACATATTCAGGAGAGCATATTCAGGTTTATTGCTAACTAGTGAAACACTCCATTACCAAAAGTTAAAGAGGGTAAACTTTATCATTAAACTGAATTGTGCACGTCTGTTTTAAACACTTCGGCTACCTTATATGTTCTTACTCCACACATATTAAAAGCATGCCGTTTTCTAGTGTATTTAACTTCTCAGGTAATATCAATGGTATGACCTATTTCACCATTGTATGGTTCTTTTTTTTTTTTTTAAGACCAATGATATTGGACCCATTCACTTTTACCGTCTCTAATTCAGCGCAATTTGTCTGTTCACTTTTCAGAGTGCCGTCAGTCAAATCCATTCCACTTGTGGAATGCCCTAATAAAATAAACTCCATTCCGCGTTTTAGCTACAGCCTTGACTTCCACGCTGCTGCTTCCTCAAATCCATTCCACTTGGCTCATTCAGAGTCCATATAAAATTCAACCGTACGGTGGCCGAGAGAGCTCAATAAAAAACTTGACTCTTCTGAAGTTACATTGTGTACTAAGACCGACGGAAAATGAAAAGTTGGGATTTTCTAGGCCGATATGGCTAGGAGCTATACTCTCATTCCGGCATAATAATCAAGGAACATTGCTGCTGTTCCATGGGTGCAGCAGGCGCAATGATTTTACGCAGCGCCTGAACATAGGCTAACTTCCGTCAACATAACCAGCATGACCACCTGCTTGCACAGGGAGCGTGCTGGGGACTATTTTCAGGTGCTGCGTAATATAATTGTGCCTGCTGCACCCATGGTACGGCAACAAAGTTCCTTGATTTGTACACGATGTAACTACAGAAGAGTCAAGTTTTAAGTAGGAAAAATATAGAAACTCTTTGGTCATTTTTGAGCGAGATGCTAACGGTCTAATCAGATTCAATGATCTATGCTAAGCTACAGTTAAAAGTGCTACCGCCAGACCCGGAGATCGGCTGAATGGATTCGAAAACGGTAAAACTCAACTGTTTAACTCTAGGGGAGTTGGAAAATGAGCCTATTTTAAAAAATAGTGGAGTGTTCCTTTAAGAAAACACATGCAAATAGAAAAAGCACTAGCAAAGTTAGAAAACACATGTGCTGCAAATACTCACAACACAACCAAATAGCATTGCAAGTAGCACAGACCACAACGGAACCCTTACGAAAATTAACATGGTTTTACTATAAATTAAACCTAAAGAACCATGGTTACTATAGTTAAACCATGGTAACCACAAATTAACCATGGTTTTGCTACACTAACCATAGTTTAAACGTGGTATTTGTACAACTTTGGTTATGAAATGGTTATCAATACAAAAACATGGTTACTACACTTTTACTATAATAAAGGTTAATTTTCATAAGGGTTGTTGGGGCCCCATTGAAACATTTCCCTTACGAAAATTAACCATGGTTTTATTATAGTAAAAGTGTAATTACCATGGTTTTGACATATTATTGACTACCATTTGTATAACCACAGTTTTAACTACTAATATCATGGTTAAACTATGGTTAGTGTAATAAAGCGATGGTTAATTTGTGCTAATTTGTGCATTTGTTTGTAATAGTAAAACCATGGTTAATTTTCGTAAAGGAAGTTGTAAGTTACCCAGCTTACATAATGTTTCACAGTTACAGTAATTGTGTATTTCGTTGGCTTATTTAAGCTAATAATATCCAAAAAAGGTAAGGAATCATATGATCAGGATGTTAAAATAAACAAAAATCTCACCTTTCAGAGCAGAAATTGCTAAACATGTCCCAGCCAGGTTCGTCACTTGCGCTTCCCTTAATCTGTGAGTATTTGCAGCGCGTTTCTGTTTATTATTTTTTTTACTTAAAAGTGTGTTTCGTTGTGTAGCCTGTGATAAGGACCTTTTATAAAATGAAATGACAGATTATGTAGTTTTATAACATATAACATTTTATTTAAATGCGTTTTATTCTCTCTGTGATAAAGACCTTTTAAAAAAATATATAAAAACAGATGTAGTTTTATAAAATAAATATATTGTTGAAGCAATTTGTCTTAAAGCTTAATTATGTTTGTGGTTAGCCTCCATTAAGTGAAATGGGTCCCTGTGGCAGCAGATCTGTTAGCATGATGAGCTGCTGAAGTTTGTTTATCTGTATCACTTGGCAACACTTTCCTCATCTTACCTCTGCTAGAGACACTGCACCTGTGTGTGAATGAATCCCGAAGGACAGGAAAACATTTAGCTCATGATACGCTCCCTGCTGATTATCACAGGACATAGATTAAAGAAATTAATTGTAAGACAATAACTACACTAAAATGGCTTTAGCGAGTGGACATTGGGTCGACAAGGACATCGCAGGAGTCCCACCAAGCCCACGGTGAGTTCATTCTGCTTGCAGATGTTTATGCCGTAAGGAGAAAAAAAAATGAAAATAAGCATTATACGTATCATTCACAGATATGGCCATGCAATGACTGCAGCAGGAAATATCGCTTTCTTGTTTGGAGGAGCATCCAGCGCGATCACAGAGGTGTGTGAATCTAATAAACCGCTGAAAACTGCTCTTTGTGTTCATAAAGATTATTGATCCAAACATAATGCCTGTGCAACTGTGTTTTTATCCTTAGGACGATCCTCCAATTTATCTGAATGACTTTTACATGGTTACAGGTACCTTTGGTGAAATATTTCGCTGTTAACACATAAGTGAATGGTTTTGCTAAACGTATTATTGATTTCAGGATGGTTTGGAACTTTTCAAGTGTATTTTTCTTCTGTTTTAGTTTCACCTAATCGAGTTACATGGGAGCTGATGCCTCAGAAAGGTGACGTTCCCACAGCGAGAGAGGGACACACTTTGTGGTAATAAGAGAGTTCATGTATTAATATTTAAAGCTAAAACTTCCACTGTTCAAAATTTGGGGTCAGTAAGATTTTAATGTTTTTCAAAGAAATCTCTTATTCTCACCAGGGCTGCATTTATTTGATTAAAAATGCAGTAAAAATTGTGAAATATTATTACAATTTCAATTGCCTGTTTTCTGTTGTAATATATTTTAAATTGTAATTTATTTCTGTGATCAAAGCAGAATTTTCAGCATCAGTCTTCAGTGTCACATAATCCTTCAGAAATCATTCATTCTAATTTCTTTATTATATTTTAAATATATATTTTATTTAAATATTTCAAATGTATTTGATGAGTATTTTTTCCCTCCATATATATATATATGGTGCATAGTGAAATGTTTTTAACTGTGCTTTTTTTAATTTAAACTAACCTGAACCAAATATGAAGTGTGAGAAAAGAAAAGAAAAAACAGGGAACAAAAAAAGAAAGCCAAGCTAAATATTACATTAAAAAACGAATAAATTATTTATTACAAAAATTAAAACAATAAATGAATAAAACAATTTATTGTAAAATATAAAAACAAATAAATGAGTTTTGAGTTCATTTATTTAATCGTGTTTATATTTTATAATACATTTATTTAATCAAAAACAGCGTAAACTTGTGAAATATTATTGCAATTTCAAATAACTGTTCTATTTTAATATGCTGATTTGCTGCTCAAAAAACATTTATTATTATTTATATTGAAAACATTTTCGCTGCTTCATATTTGTGTGATAAACCGCGATACATTTTAGTTTTCAGGAATAATTTAATGAATAGAAAGTTCAAAAGAACAGCATTTATTTGAAACAGAAATGTTTTGTAACATTATAAATGTCTTTACAGTCAATTTTGATCAATTTAATGCGTCCTTGATGAATAAAAGTATTAATTTCCTTTAAAAAAAAGTCTTACTGGCCCCAAACTTTTAAACAGTATGTACATAAAAAAAAGTTTTTTTGTAATTTTCAAAACCACACTTTTCCTTTTCCCATAGTGTCGTTAAAGGAAAACTCTACTTGTTTGGAGGTTCCTCTCATCCTGAAGCTGAAGAGTGTCTCCCAGGCGTCTATTGCTTTGACATTGGTGAGACACTAGACCTTTAATTCTGTAAATGCATGTGATTTCTAGATTCAAATGAACAGCTTGTGTTGTTGTCGTTATGTTAAGATGCTTGAGTTTTGATGTGGATTGTCTTGTGCGTCAGTGGCGTTGACGTGGGAGAAGCTGCTGACTGGAGGAGTGTGTCTGCGGACTCTGAGACACAGTGCAGCGGCTCTGGGAGAGAATATCTATGTGTACGGAGGGATTCTGGACAGCGTCCCTACGGATGACCTCATGATGTTCAACACCGGTCAGTACTGTGAGCACCGCATTATTAGACTTGTCCAGTGATTTAAAGTAGTGTAAAGTACAATTCAGAGAGTGTTTGAAAAGAAAGACGCAACAGAAACATATACAAATGATCTTTTTTTGAATGATAACCCTATAAAGCTACTGTATTATATTTGAAACTCAAATTTCTAATGCCTTTAAATGATCAACATGATCAAAACTTTGCTGCTGAACCTATTTCACACAATCTTTACATGCCTTCTGTCGTCTGATTGATAGTTTAGAGTTTATTCAGTCAAAGCTCTTGTAGTGTAACTGTAGCTGGAGCGTCTCGTGTCAAATCTTGAGTGATTTTGATCAAGTAAACGTGAGAATAAGTGCAGTCATATCTGCAGATGCACTCTTACTGGACTGAAACAGCTCAGCTTTACTTGATTCTCCATCAATCATGTTTTAGAGTCTGAAATCTGATCCTCAGGATCTTTTGAGGAGCGTTTGTTTCCAGAAGCTTTACTTTCACTGTTCCTCAGCGGAGGAATGATCTTCACAAGCCTCCAGAACATCTCACATCTTCTGAGGAGCCTTTATTTCTTCAGCTCTCAATCACTGCATTATATGTTTGGAGCATTTCACTCTCATCTCACTGAGACCGATTACTGGAGATATAGAGCGATGACTGATATTTAGAGCATTTTATGTGAATATCTGCTCTACTGTTATAAAGATCTCATTAATTTACATTACAAGCATATATATATGTGACCCTGGACCGCAAAAGCAGTCATAAGGGTCAATTTATCGAAATTGAGATGTATACATCATCTGAAAGCTGAATAAATAAGCTTTCCATTGATCATATCCTTTGTTATGATAGGACAATATTTGGCCGAGATACAACTATTTGAAAATCTAGAATCTGAGGGTGCAAAAAAATCTAAATATTGAGAAAATCATCTTTAAAGTTGTCCAAATGAAGTTCTTAGCGATGCATATTACTAATCAAACATTAAGTTTTGGTATATTTACGGTAGGAAATTTACAGAATATTTGTAACTGTGAAACATGATGTTTGCTTAATATCCTAATGATTTTTGGCATAAAAGAAACATTGATAATTTTGACCCATACAATGTATTGTTGGCTATTGCTACAAATATACCCCAGCGACTTAACACTGCTTTTGTGCTGCAGGGTCACGTATCAGCATTTAAGGCAAATTGCATATTTTTGCTCAGTTTGGGCCTCTGAATATAATTGAGCTGTTTTTTTTAACCATAAAAACCTGATGGATCAAATATGATACTCAACAAAAAAACACATATGAGACTTTTTATTTTAGATTTTGTCTAAAGGTTCAATAAGCTGTTACTTTTTTTTTTTAAAGAAAGAAAAAAACAAAAAACAAAAATACTTTTTCTGTCTATTATTTCATATGTCAGGCTTTACAGGGTTAAATCGTTTTTAAAAAAAATAGTTCATGCGTAAATGAAAATTCTGTCATTATTTACTCTCTCGTGTCGTTCCAAACTCAAAAAAAATACTATAAAAGCACCATGAAAGTCACAAATCAGATCCAAATTTAATTGTTTTCATTTTTTGATTAACTATTTTGTCAATAGTAACTTACAGTATGTCGATGCTTTACTTCGTTCAGTGTCGTTGAATTGGATGCCTATTAAAACTACAGGAGCTCTGCCTTCAGCAAGGTAAATACTGATCTGACTGTAGATGTAAAACTGTGTGTAGAAAAACATATAAAAGGGCATATATTGTAAATGTATGATTGTTGGAAGTGAAGCTGTAATTGTCGGCCATCTGTTCAAAGCTGCAGTTTTATCAGCTGTGTTTATTTGGTGCTTTTTCTCTTCCAGAGACTCAAGCTCAGCATCTGCTGTCTTTCCATCTGACCGCCTTCTTCTGCTTCTCTTCTTTAGATATGGTCATTCATTAGCTGTGGTCGGTGAGCAGATATTCCTGTTTGGTGGATGTTCAGAGGACGGGACTCAAACCAAAGACATGTGCGCACTGAATACAGGTACAACACTGGGAATACTGCCGATTCATTATTTCACATAGTAAAGATTGCAGTTGAAGTGGAAAGACTCATTTACACAGCGTGAACGACTGACTGTAATGAACTAGTGAATGTTTTTTCTCATAGAGACTCTGGTGTGGGAACAGTGTAAGGTTAAAGGAGAGGCTCCTGTTGTTTGTGCCGGTCAAACCTTTACATCACATCATGACAAGGTAAAACAGGTTTAGTTTACTGGAGTCATGTTAAAGACTAGATTTAAGTTGTTTTTCTTTCTTTCTTTTCTATTCTTTTGGAAAGAAATTTATATTTTTATTCTGCAAGGATGCATTAAATTGATCAAAAGTGACAGTAAAGGCATTTATAATTTTACAAAAGATTTCTATTTCAAATAAATTATGTTCTTTTGAACTTTTTATTCATCAAAGAATCCTGAAAAATAAAATGTATTAGTGTTTCCACACAAACATCAACTGTTTTCAGCATTGATAATAATCAGAAATGTTTCTTGAGCAGCATATCAGCATGTTAGAATGATTTCTGATGGATCTTGTGACACTGAAGACTGGAGTAATGATGCTGAAAATTCAGCTTTGATCACAGAAATAAATAATTTTTTTAACATGTATTCAAATGGATAAGAGTTATTTTAAATTGTAATAATATTTCAAATTTTACAGAATTTTTGATCAAATAAATGCAGCCCTAGGGAGCATAAGCAACTTCTTTCAAAAAAAGAAAAAAAATCATCCTGACCCCAAATTTTGATCAGTGGTATTTAAGAGAGAGTGTATGCTTTCGATGCTGTGACTAGGGGTGGGCGATATACCACTAGACATGATTAACCGGTAGAAATTTGTCAACCAGTAGAGATTTTGGACTATCGTCTCTATCGCGGTTACACGCTCACGTGATGTTCCTGTGCCTCGTGGTCATGAAAACTTCTTGTGTGCATGCGTTTTAAGCATTGGGGTTTAAAAACAAGTGATTTTAAGCCATTGAAGCGCAATCAGCAGCGAAAGAGAACTCATTTCTCTATATGCTGAACTGGATGACGACACCACTGAATCATCAATGAACTGACTTGTCCTCTTGCATTATTGACAAACTATTTTCCTGTTTCACACTGTAAAGCTGCTTTGACACAACCAGTATTGTATGAAGCGCTATACAAATAAAGGTGACTTGAATTGTCTTGACTTATGCGTGTGCTGTCAGAGACAGAGAGGCATGCACATGTAAAGACGGCGCTCCTAGAGCACGGGAGTATTGAACTGTGTTATTTTTGCAGCTTTATAGGCCGTGAACAGTTAAATACACACACTTGTATGCGTCAAAATGCCCGTCTTTGCAAGTATCCTTGTGAACATAATAATTTAACAATTTAGCAAACAGCCGAGAAAGAAAACACATGTGTAACAGTATATTAGATCCAGGCAGCTCTTAAAGTGACAGCAGTCTAATATTCCTGCTGTCTGTCATTCATGTTAATCAAACAACAAAAGAGAGAAAATCTCTCACTGCTCTTTACTTAATCACTTTTGTAACTTTAATAAGAAGAAATATATATTTAATAATTTACACAGTGAAGAATATGCTTTTGTTCATTTGATTACTGTACACAATGTATGTAGCATTTCTTAATTATTTTGTTCTACTGTAGTTTTTTTGTCCTATTGCTTGTAATTAGTTTCTTATAGTTATTTAATCACTGACTGTTTACTTGTCTTTTTAAAAAAAAAAAAGTAGGCTAGTATTAGTGTTTTGTGATATTGACACTGGTGAAGAATACTGACATTTCTATTGTATAAAAAAAAATGATATCATAAAGACCTTATATAAAGCAAAAAAAATACTATATTGTGATATATATATCGTTAACGTGAAATAAAATTACTCATATCGTGATATAACATTTTGGTCATATCGCCCACCTCTAGCTGTGACACAGGAATAAATGACATTTTAAAATATATTAACAAAAAATAAACACTTATTTTAAATTGTAATAATATTTCACAAAGTTGTTTGCTCAGTAAATTCAGTGTTGATGAGAAATAGAGACCTATTGCAAAAACATTAAAAGAAATTATTTTTTATAAACATTTATATATTCACAAACTTTTAAACAGCAGTGTGTACAATTTCTGAAATACATGCGAATAAGTGAAAAAAACGGCACAAACTGAAGTTTAATTACTTAGAGTTTTAAAACAAGTTTGAGCGAAGGTAGTAATGATGCTTGAACAAATGTTTTGATTCAGGATATTTACTTGCTCGGAGGAACCATCACTAATCCAGATGGAGTGGTATCATCAACAAATGAAATTCACAAATTAAGCATCGGTAAGATGAGAAGCAAAACTGAGACTGATGTTCTGCTGCCAAGAGCCTCCTGTTTTCTCATAGTAGTTTGCAGTGAAGGAACAGATACTAACACTGTTACACTCTTCCTGTTTTACCAGCAAAGATGAAATGGAAAGTACCGCTGTATGTCGGCATCCCTCCCTCCAGACGTCACAGACACACGGCTTTCATCGTCCACAGTCATGTATGTGTGTGTTAATGTGGGCTTTTACATACAGTACCTTTCAAAAGTTTAGACACTCAACTGTTTCTAATAATCACCAAAAACAATCTGAAGGCTTTTGCTTAAATGACTGCCATTTTTATTAGATTGTTTTTAATGGAGAAGAGATTGAAGGGAAGCATCATAAAATGCTCGTGTTCCTCCTTCAGTGGTGTTTCAAAGCATCCCATGATGCACCTCATGAAGTTGTTGAATGTCCAGGGGTGCGTTTCCCGTACAATGACGTAACTCAGTGATTAACCACCATAGTACGATGCATTGTTGTGGAAACTAACCAGCCAGTCACGACTGTTTCCCGAACACGGTCGCATCTCTGTCGTTTGAACCACATTAGTTCAACAATTTAGGGCCGTTGTTAATGGCGTCGCACGCATTTGGTGGAGGCATAACTTCTGCTAATGAATTGATTCGAGATCTCTAAGATGCTGTTGTATTGAACAATATGACTAGTTACTATGTTTTGTTCCATGTCATTTTGCTTTATTTGATGTTTGATTCATCGTGGGTTTCCTCCTACGTCATATCCGGGGTTCCTTTAGACATTTATGCACATGCGCACTCTTCAAAAACAACGTTTATTGAGGACGCGCTAAAATGTATATATATTTATGTTCCTGTGGCTCAGTGGTAGAGCATTGCGTTAGCAGCGCAAAAGGTCATGGGTTCAATTCCCAGGGAACACACATACTGGTAAAAAAATGTATAGCCTGAATGCACTATAAGTTGCTTTGGATAAAAGCATCTGCTAAATGCATAAATTTAATTAAATTTAAATTAAATAGAATGGAAGTTATAGATTGTACTGCATGTTAGCTTACTTATTGTGACAAAGAGCATAATTTATTTAAGTCCATATGTCTTACTAACAAGAAACTATGCTTCTAACCACAGGTCGAGAGCTGTAGTTCCTACCACGTAAGTTTGCGACACTGTTTGCGGACGTTTGTTTGAACTATGGTTTCGGGAAACACCGAATCGTTGAACTATGCTGGCATCGGTGGAACTTGCGACCATAATTGGCTAACGATGCTTTTGGGAAACGCGCCCCAGAATGAGCAGAGCTGGAATATAAACGAAGGAGAAGTTCAAATATAAGAGTTTTTGTTTTTGTCGCAAAAATTTATTCCCAGACTAACATTTGTGTTATTATTATTCATCACTTTACTACGGAAGCCCGGTTCCACCACGGCATAAAAAAATGTCAAATGTAATTGTTACTTTTTATCTCACAATTGTGAGTTTGTATCACGCAGTTTTGACTTTATAACTCACAAATGCAAGTTTATATCTCATGAATCTACATTTATAACAGGCAATTGTGAATTTATATCTCACAGTTCTGAGAAAAAAGTCAGAATTGCGACATGTAAACTCGCAATTGCAAAAAAAAAAAAAAAAGTCAGTACTTTGAGATTAAAAAGTCGCAGTTAACTTAAAAATAACTTTTTTATTCAGTGGTGGAAAAAAGCTTTCGATATGTTATTAATGTTACAACATATGAAAAATAGTCAGATGAAGAATGAGCAAATGTATCCAAATGTATGAATGCATCTATTATAGTATTTATTCATATATATATTTTTTTTATTATTTTCATATTTTCCATTTTCATTTTAATTACATTTTTAGTAATTTTGCTATGTGCTTTTATATATAATACATACATACATATATATATATATATATAC
>NW_015505538.1:443287-450343 GCF_001515645.1 Sinocyclocheilus grahami | reverse complement strand
ATATATATATATATATATCATATACCAAAACGATTTTTAAAAGCTTTGCTTTAGTTAGCAATAACGGCACTAGTATGTGTAAGACACGTCAAACCTGTGTTCAGTATCTCAAATCTAACTTTATTGCTTTTAAGTGAGTGTATTTCTGCTTGGTTGCAGATTTATGTGTTTGGAGGCAAAAATGAAGAACAAGATTTTAATGACTTGAAAATAATGAAGTTAATAAACCCCTCAGAGAGACAGCCAGGTAAGTAACGCTCCTCTCTGACTCCTACTGTAAATACCACTCATCTGTATTCATTTCATCTGACTCTGATCCGTGATTGTCGTACAGTGATGAAGGAGATTTTGTCTGAGTTTGGACTGCAGGGTGTCAGTAATAGGTGGGTGTGTTTCTCTGACTAAAACACGGCTTTCGTTACCAGTTTCACATGAAAGTAACGTTCTGTTATTCAAATCATTTCTGCTTGATCAGCTTCGCCCCGACAAAGATTCCCAATGTGAAATACGAGCTGAGTCAGTCTCCAGTGACCGTGAAGAGCTACAGGAGTGAAAACATTCAGGTGATCGACGTCACACACCTCCGTTACAAACGGCACACACACTCCAGTGCACTACATTGATCACAAGTGACTGTAAAGACATTTATCATGTTACAAATGAAACTTCAATTCATTAAATAATCCTGAAAAACAAAATGCGTCACGGTTTCCACAAAAATATTGTGCAGCACAACTGTGTTCAACACTGATAATAATCAGAAATGTTTCTTGAGCTGAAATTACTGACTGATTACAGATTACATGTTGAAAAGTTTAGTTAGTAATCAAGGTTACTCATTTTAGGTCATGCATTCTGAGTACTTGTTTTAAACTTACCATTAAATGTACCGCATTGTTGTAAAAAAAAAAGCAGAAAGAAAATACAATCCATTTTTTTTTACATCAGCATCATTAAATGCATTACATTACTCCACGGTTTCCCAAACTTGGTGTTAGTGAAAGAATTGCAGTGGGTTTGATTGAGTTGATAAAAAGCGAATAATTAATTCAGGTTTGGCTGAAAAAAGGGGAATCCCTGCATTACATGAGCAAACATTAATAAGCATGAAAACAGCAATGACATGATTGCACACCCAAAGTCTTCAAAGCTACGCAGTAATGAACATTTTAAAGAGAAAAAGGAAGAATTTGAATATTTTGCTGCCATTGTAATCTGATTATGAGCATTTTAGAATTATTTTATTTTAATTATGAGTACTTCATTTTTGGAATCTGATTACGTAATCCATATCACGTGTCATCAGACTGGAGTAATTATGCTGAAAATTCAGCTTTGATCACAGGAATAAATTACAGTTTAACAGATATTCACATAGAAAACTGTTCTTTTTAATGATAATAATATTTCAGAATTTTACAGTATTTTTGATCAAATAAATGCAGCCTTGGTGAGCAGAAGAGACTTCTTTCGAAACCAGTTTTTAAAAATCTTACCGACCCTAAACTTTGAACAGTGGAGATTTTAGCCTTAAAGATAAATCTTTATATGTAAGGCAATATAGGATTTTGTAACCAATGCATCAAACTCATGTCGCTTTCATCCAGGCGAGCGCTCATAGAGATTTCAGTGCCGTTCGTGACGAGGCCATGAACATGATCCACAAAGCTTTTGCCATGTTAGATGAGGAATTCCAAAAACTAGACAGGTAGAGGTTATGCCTTATTGTTTATTTCACGTTAACTGTCTAAAAAGACATCTTATAAAGCAAAAAATCTGCTCTCATCTGAAATAGAGAAAAGGAAGCACTTGCGCGGGACACAGAGGCTCTACAGAATGAGCGCGACGCTCAGAACCAGCATCTGCTGAGACAGAAACAGGTGCTGCTGGTCAAACTCATGTCATGCGATTGATTTTCTTGGATGTGTTTGCTCTTGGTCTTCACAATGACTGAAGGAAACTTGCGGTTGTGATTGGACAGGAACTTCAGGATATGCTGGAAAGACACAGGACTCAGAACGAGGCCTGGCTGCGTGCGCGAGCAGACGAGAACGACAGGGAGAGGAAGGAGCTGTGTAAACTACGGGTGTGTGACATTCACTTCAGACAAACTGCTGTCAGATGGAGACACCAGCTTGTTTTGAGCAGTTTAATCTTTGAATAACTGTTTTCATACTGTAGCATTCACTGTCTGATTGTTGTCTGTAAGTAATTAGTGACAGAATTTTTTTGTTATTGTTGCATGAACTATTCCTTTAAATAAAACCACATATAGAAAATGACATATGACATGAATTTATATATATATATAAATTCATGTCATATGTATATATATGAAATATATTAGTTTTTTGTGAAAAAAACATGTGAAAAAATAGACTGTATTGCATTTCAGTGTTATATTATTTGCATACACTTATAATATTTATTAATATTTTGAGGTTTTATTTTTATATTTTTAGTTTTCATTTTAATTTTAGTTATTAATTAATTTTAATTTTAGCCTTATTTTATTTCAGTTTTAGTCATTTTAGTACTTCAGCTTTTTATTCAACTTATTATGTTTCAGTTAGTTGGCTGAAATAAGTTCAGAATTTTCATCTAATATTTTTATTTTATTTTTCATTTCATTGTATTATTGACCATATCAGATAAAAAGTAGATAAATTAATTTTAAAAAATGATGTATTTATAGTATATATTTAATTACAGTATATATTTGTAATACCAGTAATATAGATTTTTAAAAATATTTTTAATGTTCATAATATAGGGCAATTTTATGAAACATAAATTTTCTGTATATAATAATCTGACTAAATACTTTTTTGCCCCACTGTATATATATATATAATTTCATATTTAATTTATTTTTTTATCTTAATAATCTAAATAAAAGCCTTTCTACATGAGCTGTTCACACTGAACTCATGTTTAAAACTCTGGCAAACGTCTCATTTTATGCGTGGAGTGAATGATGGCTGTTTAACATTTCAACACACCGGTCCTTATTTATTGATTGGGTGTGAATCTTCCAGGAGGAGGTGCTCCAGGAGCAGGAGCGGCTGAAAGAGGAGCAGTGCAATATCCAAAAGCGCAGTGAGCAGCTCCTGTCCATTATGCAGCAGTTCAAAGGCATGTGAAGACACTGTCTCCATGGCAACCGCAGAGGGAGACGGCGTTATTTTTGATGCCACTCCCTTACTGAGAGATATTTGGGTTTGTCTGGCTGATGATGATTTGGTTATTCCACCGCGCGTGTGTGTGTGTGTGTGTGTGTGTGTGTGTGTGTGTTAATGAACGTCACAATGCATTAGATGACCTCATTGCTGATTTGTGACGCATGTGAAAAGATTTTTCTGAGACATGATGAAGTAAACCAAGGTTTACCACCAAAGACCCGTGTCGTTTATTTTCATGTTTCTCCACGAGCTTGTGTTTTATATCAGTTGAGAGAAACGTGAGGCCCTCGGGTCACTAAATTGAACCTTGACCTGATATCAGTTATGAAAAAATGGTAGTCCAGGATTTATAACATAATAACATTAAACTTATTTTGCCTTTGTACAATTGCATTTAATCATTTAGCAGATGCGTTTATTCAAAGAAACTTACAAAAGCAGGTCAATTTAATTACAGAAAAAAATATATTTAAAATTATTAAAATCTGTAATGAATATTCATTACAAAAAATGTGTATATATATATATATATATATATATATACAAACACACAAACATTTACAGTCAGTCCCAAATATATATAATTTACATTTGTATTTGTTATATTTATTTTTATATTTTTAATTATTCTAGAAATACACTTTTCTGACCTTACAGAGTGAAACATATATAAATATAAAATACATATATAATATCAATATGCCCTTGTACAGTGAATCCAATATATATATATATATATATATATATACATGTGTGTGTGTGTGTGTGTGTGTGTGTATATATACAATTTTATGAAAATGTATTGCGTAATGAATATATAATATGCAACCCTTATATAGTCAATCCCAAATATAAATAATTAAATTGTTTATTGTTATTATTATTTATCTGATTATCTGATGTGGTCGTCTTCATATTCTTATTTCATGCTTTTTAAGATCTCTTACAAAAGCAAAAAATAAGAAAGCCAAAATCAGACATCCCTCTGTATTTAGCTTATAATTTACAATATCCGATTTTATGAAAATTTCCATAAAATCAACTAAAGTAAATCTTAATAATAAATCTTAAAATCTTCATAAACATCTTGATACCTAATATTTCAGGATAGCACACTGTCAATAATATTTACCTACTTCCAGTGAATTTTTCATCTTATTTAAATGCTATATAATATCATATATTCATGCTATATACAACAGACTACGTAGGCTATTAGGGAATTCATAAACTCAATTATAGCCCATCAAATTACAGACTTTATTGTCACTGGGTTTTTGAGGCGGACAGTCATGTCTCCCAACTCGTGTCGCAGTGCTTGCGCATGCGCACACATCCTCGCCCAGCCGTGCCGAAAACAGCCGAAGAAAGCCGATGCGAAACGGTCGGCGGCGCACTATTTGGCAGGAAGGCTGCGCGCGCAGCGCCAGCACAGTCCGGCAGCGGAGCACTATATGGCAGCGGGGAGGGGAGGGCGAGAGCTCGGCCGCATTCGGGGCCGCCTGCGCTCATCAAAGGCTGCTCTTTGAATACACACAGTGAGGCAGAGCTGGAGTGGAAATATTTTTTATGCCGCAATATGCGTGAATTTCTAAAATAAACCCGGGGTAAGCGAGCATCCATGCCACATTTATGCATTGCACTTGAATAAAAAAGCGAAATGCGACCAGATTGAGCTCAGAGCTGCAGTGGAGGGAGTGAAGGGGGTTTTGGGGCGAGCTGTGGGGACGCTTGATCCAGACGTTTCTGCTCAAAATGTGTTTCTTGTGCTTCCTTTGTTTCTGCTGCGGGATTGTAAATAAGAGCTTGAGCCAAAATGGCGGCCGGAGCCGTCGAGCTAGGAGCTATTGCGCTGCGTTTATCCTCGCGCTTTTCTCATTTAACGCTCTTTTATGCCTTTATCTCACTTTGGGATGATTTGTATGCAGTCGTAGCATTTACAATATGACACCTGGCTGCGTTGGGGGTGATCATGTAGCCTTTAATGAAGAGAGCTAGCGAGATGGAGTCAGCTAGCCAGACAGATTTGAATGTTTCTAATGACAAATTGCGATTTGTGATCACAAAACGTGCACTTATTGCTCTTTTCTGCTTTATTTTGATCGTTAAACGGCTAAATACGGTCTTAATGCAATGCATTGCTTTCTTTAGTCCTCCATGTAGCTGGTATCTCTCTGTAATGCCCATTTTTTTCTTCAAAAAGCATGCTTTTGTACACATGCAAGCTGTTCATGTGTGTATATTTGGTCGTTTTCACTGTAACTAGACAACTTGCAGTGCTGCTTGTCATCTTGCCTGTGTATGGCATCCCTGAAACCCAATCTGGTCAACTGATCTCACTGCATTGTTGAAGGATCTGGCCAATTTGAAATGTAAGTCTTGAATTCATTAGTCTCATCTGATGCTCAGTGGTCAGGTTGCATTGAGAAAGTCTGCTGAATTTCCATGAGGAACAACACATGAATCATTCTGGGGGTTTGTTTGGAAGGGGGCGGCGGTTCATTTGTATTTCATGACAGTCTGCTGGAGAGTTTTGTAGGGCACCTCTGGAGGATTAATTGATCAATTAGGCTTGTAAAGGAGAGAAACAGCCACTGCAGTGGGTTTCATTCAAGCCTTTCTTTAGCTTCTGAATTGCACTCTTTTTGTGGACCAACCACTCCGAACAAAGCGAAACGTGATCATATCTATGCAAACATATAATGTTTGTGTATGCATATGTAATTTTGTCTTGCTGGTCACTTTACGTAACCATGTTGTTCTAAAACTATCGTTTTCCTTTTGTATCCTTTCCTTGGTTTCACTTGGTTATGAATACTGTTCAATAACACCATTTTTCTGCATCATTGAGCTGTAAATTCCCTCGCTTTAATTGCATTCAACATTGTCAGACGCTGTCATTACAGCCGCCACTGGCTAACATTTGATACAGCTCAGTACTTTTGCCCCTACAGCCAAAGTATATTAGATTCTCATACGCTGGAAAATGCATATACAGAATTGCTCCGTCATCCATGTGCAGGTTTTAATGCAACTCCATTGAGTTCAGTTATAGCAATGATTTCGACAGTGTTGGCGATCCATTATCATGAGTGTTGGTTTATGTCAAATATAGTTAACTTCAGCCACAGTATATTAGCCAGGGGAAAGTCTAGGCCAGACCTGGGTCTAGTTTGATCGCAGAAAATAAGAAAATATACATGCTTATAGAAAATATAGATTTTTTGCAATTTGACATGGTTTTCATGGCGGTTAAACACAATTTCCCCCTAGATTATAAAGGGGTCATATGATGCGATTTCAAGTTTTCCTTTCTCTTTGGAGTGTTACAAGCTGATTGTGCATAGATAAGATCCCTGAAGTTGCAAAGACTAAAGCCTCAAAACCAAAGAGATATTCTTTATCAAAGTTAAGACTCTGCCACGCCCCCCTAAAACGGCTCGCTCTAACATTCCCCCACATATCTACCTCACTATGTGGAAATATTAGCATAATGCAGCCCAAATGTTCACGCAAAGAAAGAAGGCGTGGTTTCAGTAACCGCAGTTAGTGTTGAAGCAGCATGTCAGGGAGACGCTGTGTGTTTCTAGGCGAAAGCAAAAGCACTTTATTTGGCCTTCCGAAAGTAGATGCAATTAGGAATCTTTAAGATTACTTACAACAGAACAGCAATGCATTTTATGGACGACCGTTTCGTGAACCTAGGAGAGGAGGTAATTCTGACTTTGCTATGACAATCTGGAGCTTCTGAATCAGCTACTGTTTTGTTATTAGTTGAAGTATTTGCTATTGACTGTTCAAATGCAGAGTTTTGCACATCGTGTGTGTGTCTGTGCGTGTGTGTGAGTGTGTGTGTGTCTGTGAGTGTGTGTGT
>NW_015505538.1:441863-443140 GCF_001515645.1 Sinocyclocheilus grahami | reverse complement strand
GATACTTAAATAATGCATTCAACTTTCATTAAACAACAGAAGATGTAACATAAAGCCCAAATATACATAACTAATAACAAAAACTATAAAAAAAAAAACATGACTATTTAAACAAAATACTTTCAAATGTGGAGTGTCATGCAGGGAATTCTGGGAATATCAGTTTACAGTTTTTGACTAAATTATACATTGATTTGTTATTTTTATTTCTAAAAACTGTCAAATTAACAGCATTTTACTGTAAAATTACATGAAATGTCTGGTTAGATATTTTACAGTTTTTCCCTGTATATAGTACGGGAACTTACTGTTAACCTATTAACATTTTTTTCCCGTAGCGTTTTTACAAAATGTTAGTTAAAATTACACTTATTTTTTACAGTGCATTTATTTTGAAAGATGAAGCTGGCGATTATGGTAAGGGGCGTTACATTTCCGACGAGTGCTTGCGGTGTTCGGCCAATCACAATGCACTGGGTCAGCTGGCCAATCAGAGCAGACCGCGCTTGTCGGAAGGAGGGACTTTGTAGAAAACGAAGCGTTTGAGAGAGGCGGGGCATAGAAGACCTACAATAATGTACAGTATTTAAAAAATAATGTGTTTTTTGAACATTAAAGCATGTCAACATATTCTGTTACACCAAATACACCAAATAATGGTCTTTAAAAAAAGCATCATATGACCCCTTTAATGTGAAAACAAAGAACATATAGTATTTGTGCATTACGATGGCATTTGTGTTGCATTTAATTGATGTTGCATTGCAGTAAATCAGTGTAATTCAGCAAAAATACTGTCATTTAGAGCAAGAACCACCATTGAAAATAGTAATTAAAAAAAATACTTGTGTGGATACATTTGGAAGCAATTTTATCTTAATTATCTTTATGCAAAATTCTAGAATTCTTCTATGTTGGGGTGAAATGTGTCTTTGTTGTTTTTGTGAGATTCACCTAATTTTATGAAAAAGACCAGCGGAAAATGAAATGACAGTTTGAAAGGTGCATGAGATATTTTATATATATATATATATATATATTGAGGACAAATACTTGGGTCAAGTGATTAAAACTTTGGCATCATCTCGCCATCTTTATCTAAAAGTAACATGGCAGGATGCCTTAAAAAAGGAGGACTGACCTTGAGTTAATGTTCCTGTCTTCGTTATTTTCGTGGCAGTTACAGACTGTAAAATTGAAAATGGAAGCAGTGTTATTTGAGTCCAGCTGTCTTGGAAAATAGCAGTAAATACATGTTCTGGTGTATTTTTATGCAT
>NW_015505538.1:433631-441853 GCF_001515645.1 Sinocyclocheilus grahami | reverse complement strand
TTGGAAAATAGCAGTAAATACATGTTCTGGTGTATTTTTATGCATTTTACACATTTTAAAAAGATATTGTAGTTGGTTTGCACTAAGTCATGTTCATGTGCAATGGACTGTTTTATAAAACATGTTACAGTTTTGATTCTTTTGGACTGTCTGGTAGAATAAACGAGTTTGCCGGCTGACGTGGTGTAAGGAAGCCCCGAGCTCCCTGCGCTTGTAGCGTACTCCTGTTGTGTTGTATAACAGCGTCTGCTTGGCTTCCTGAATAATGCAAGTCTCATGTCATGGCTCATCTGCTCTGCTTTCTTTGGTGTTTTGGGATGTCAGATGGGATGTGGATCTTTTATTGAATGCCGATTTGCAATGCATAAACCTTTACATGGGGTTGAAATTTCACTGTTTACCATGTTTTTTACATTTCAGGATTCACCTTTTCTAGTTTTAAGTTATCGTCTATTCACTTAAAGGAGTAGTTCATCCCAAAGTGAACATTCGGTCATTGTTTACTCACCTTCATGTCGTTCCAAACCTGAATTACTTTCCTTGTTCTGTGGATCATAAAAGAAGATATTTTGAAAAATGTTGGCTACCAAATGGTTTCGGCTTCCATTGACTTGCATTACATGGATGAAGAATACATTGGGAACTAAAATGGCTTTTTTGCCAACATTCTTCATTAAGTTACTTCTCAACTACAAAGGGCTTTGAAAAACCATGTAATTTGACTCTTGTGGCTCATTAACATGAAGGATCTTCGGTCTAATTGAATGGATAATTAAAATGTGACGTTTAAGGCAAGACGAAAAAAATTTAATTTTCCATAAAAATGGAAAATTAAAATTAACTCCCTACTTGCATTAAGAATTGCAAACAATTTTGTATTACAAGTTTTCTGAAATGGTGTGTATAAATTAGCAAACAAGGCATTATACCTTATATTTGAATGAATCTGAACATTGCATAAAGCTGGAGGGGATTTTAGATTTCTCTTTTCATCACTGCATAAATCAGAAAATACTGTCAACAGCCAGACAATTTCACAATGTGTTTAGGAATAAAATGTTGTATAAATCAGTGTGAAGGATATATGTGACCCTGGAGCAATAGCCAAAAAATACATTGTATGGGTCAAAATTATACATTTTTCTTTTATGCCAAAAATCATTAGGATATTAAATAAAGATCATGTTCCATGAAGATATTTTGTAAATTTCCTACCGTAAATATATAAAAACTTATTTTTTGATTAGTAATATGCATTGCTAAGAACTTCATTTGGACAACTTTAAAGATGATTTTCAAATAGTTGTATTTCGGCCAAATATTGTCCTAACAAACCATACATCAATGGAAAGCTTATTTATTCAGCTTTCAGATGATGTATAAATCTCAATTTCCGAAAAATTGCCCCTTATGACTGGATTTGTGCTCCAGGGTCACATGAACAAACAACTCTATAAAAACCTTCAGAATATAGATATGAATAAAACTCAACTTTTAGTGTATGTAAGTGCTGCTGAAGTGGAGAAAGTGTGTTTTTGGATGTTTTTATCTCAAAATTGACCAGTGCATGAAAAATGCCTTAAAGGGACAGTTCACCTAAAAATGAAAATTGCTGTCATTTACTCACCTTCAAGTTATTCCAATGTAAACGTTTCTTTCTTTTTTGAACCTAAAGATGTTTTGAAGAACGTTAAGCCTTGTTCAGACTGTCAGCCCAAATCTGATTTTGTGCATATCCAGATGGAATCTGATTTGAATAACTGACTGTCCACACAGTGTATTATAGCAACTGTTCATATCCGGTTTGTGTGTCCATAAGCGCCCTTTCGTTTTACGGAGTGTGCGATGGTTTCTATGGCAATGCCGTTGCGTTGTTAAGCCAATGCTAAAAACAACAATAACAGCAATACAATTAGCAATACAGATGTTGTCTTACGACATGACAACTTGTTGCTGTCGCGCTGGATTATTATTATTATGGATTTTGTCTTATGAGGCAGCGGCAGAAAGTTGGAATGAGCGTCTTTATTCCGTGCTGCCGTCTCTGCTGGTTTCAAAACTCAAAGAGATGCGTATACTAGCAGTATATTGTCTTTTTCCGCTTGACAACACCAGCATGTTTCTGCAAAGACATTCATTGTTTTTTACAAAAACGTCTGACGTTTTTACGTGTTACATGGCGTGAAAACGTGGAAAAGCTAGGCTAAATCCGATCTGAGCGGTCAGACGGAATCGGATTTCCAGGAATGTGATTTGAAACCACATACGAATGTAGCTCGAAACGGATTTGCAAAAATCGGATTTCATGTCGTTTGTTGCCTAAATATGATTGGATTTCAATCGGATTTGCACAAAAATCGGATTTGGGCGGACAGTCTGAACGAGGCTTTAGTAACCAAACAGTTGCTGGTCCCCAATGACTCCCATAGTATGGAAAAAAATACTGTTGAAGTCAATGGCTACCGGCAAATGTTTGGTTACCAACCTTATTGTTTTGTGTGTGTTCAATATAAAGAAATGCATAGAGGTTTGGAACAACTGGAGGGTGAGTAAATGATGACACAATTAAAATTTTTGGGTGAGCTATCCATTTAATGTCAACATAATCGCATTTGAGATTTGACCCCATTTTCCATATTTTTTTTAATGTTTTAGGATTCAGCTTGATATTTTCATGATAGTCAAGAGTGTTACAATGAAATATTTCACTTAAGCTTCATGAAGTTGTTCTCCTCAACTGTAAATCACATGTAATTTGGCTCATTAAGGTGGAGCTTCTTCACTCCCATTCAATTAAAATGTGTCCGTTTGCATTCCCAGAGTGTATCCTAAGCCGATGTTCTTGTATTTTTTAGGTTGCTGGAGCCCTTCTGAAGGAGGTCTGGATCAGTACTCATTCGCGCGGGCCCTGAGAGGCCGACCCGTCAGACGGGCATCGGGCGAGCACGTTACATGCCAGCGTTTTTGGTTTTATTTGGACTGCCCACTTTAGGTTGAAGCCCCTCTCCCCTGATACTCTTTCATTCATCAGAAAGAGTGAGTTTTGACCCTAGTGCGGCAGCCGGGCTGCTCCCCCACACACAGATGAATGAAGACCCCATTCGGGAAGAGCGCGGCCCAGAGATCCAGAGCTGATGCAGGTCAGAGCGGCGCTTTGATTTCTGATGAGCCTTCTGGAGATCATCGTCTCTTTAATATTAACCGTGTTTGCTGTCTGTGTGATTGAAGGGCATGCTGGTGTCTCTGCAAATATGATGAAGAAAAAGAACTCTCAGAAGTAAGTTTGTATTTGCTTGTGTTTTAGGGCTGAATGAGAAAAAATCCTAATTATTGTTTTACATTATAGTATATAAATATTTTTAAAATATGTTTATAGCATTTATGAATGTAATAATAATAATTTTTCCTTTTCTTTTAGTGCTGAATGTGTGAATTATATTAAACCCATTGGTCATAAATACAACATTTATTTATTTAATAATTATAATTTGTGGAGTTAATATTTTGTAAACATTTTTTGACTTGTATTTTAGGGCTGAATGTGTGGATATGAATTTATTTATTATTATATTACGTTGTTAATATTTTACAAATTGTATGAATATTTTATTGTTTAGTTCGTATCAATTGTAATAAATATTTATGTATTTAATACTTATCATTATCAGAGTTAAATATTAGGTAAAGCATCATTTTTAATTGATTGCATAATATTTTAATTGATTGATCTGAGGCTGAATATATAAATATGAATTCTATAACATTTTTATATTGAAATTTTTTAAAATGTTTACTTCATATTTTTAATTAAAAAATAGAATTAATTTTTTTTATCATTAGCAGTTAAATATCAGGTGAAGTATATTTTTGTATTTGTGTAGTAGGATTGAACACTTGAATATGATAAATTACATTATATTATATTAATATTTTAAATATTTAATTCATATTGATCATAATAAATATGTATTTAATCATCATTTTCAGAGTGAAATATAAGGTAAAGCTTTTTTTAGTTGCTTTTGTTTTAAGACTGAATGTATAAATATGAATTATTACATTATATTTACATTTCTAAAATGTTTAGTGCAAAATAACGTTTCTGAATTTAATACATTTCTATCAATATCATAGTTAAATATTAGTTGAAGTATATTTTTGTATTTAATTGTGTATTAGGATTGAACATTTGAGTATGAATTTTATTATTACATTGTAATATATCAATATTTTAATGTTTAGTTCATATTGATTGAAATAATTATTTGCTTGTTTGAGGGCTAAATCTTTAAATATGTATTTAATTATTATATACCATTTTATAATTTTAATATAAAAAAAAAACGTTTAGCTCATATTGATTATAATAAATACATAATTTAATAATCATTACAAATATTAATATATAATGTTAAATATTAGGTGAAGCATAAAATGTATTAAGGATTAAAGCTTAAGTGTGCATTTCTTTCTATTTTAAATGTTAAAATACTTTCTCTGTGTTTAGGATGACATCCGAATGCCATTTGGATCAAGTGTTTTCGATGTTGTTGAAATGACACACTTCACCTTGAAACTGATTCAGAATTCATCATCCGGGAAATATAAATGTTATCATTTCAGAGCGGTGTTAATGCTGATCTGTGATCATCTGACAGGAAACACAAAAGCAGCGTAGGCCCCACCAAAGCAGTGGCTCAGCCGCGGAGGAACATCGTGGGCTGTCGTATCCAGCACATCTGGAAGGAGGGCAGCGGCGCGGCGTCGCAGTGGAAAGGCACCGTTTTAGACCAGGTGCCCGTCAACCCCTCGCTCTACCTGATCAAATACGACGGCTTCGACTGCGTCTACGGCCTGGAGCTGCATAAAGACGAGCGGGTGCAGGGACTCGAGGTCCTGCCAGACAGACTCGGTACCCGCTTTACTTCATTTCACTGACACATTCATGACCACACACGTAGAAAGAAGAGTGCAAACCAGTTCAATTGGGCTGCATTATTAGTGACAGAAAAGGCATTTTATTCAATTATTAAATTATATTATTTTAAAGGTGACATATCATGAAAATTGACTTTTACAGGTTTTAAGTGCTATCTATAATCAGGTCCCCGGTGCATCTACCAACCAATGAAATGTGAAAAAGATTAACCCAGTAACTTTGTTTTGGTAAGTCTTTCTCTGCAAGCGTCTGAGAAAACGAGCGCGTCTGATTTCGCTCCCTTGACGTGGCAAAGGGATCTCATTATAATATTACCGCCCCTTAATCTGTAAGTTTACACCCACGGCGCCGTCATTGTGTTTTCGCAAGCGACAACGGTGTACCAGCTCTAATGCCATGGTGAAAGTTTGAGCAAAACATGCTAACTGTTCTGTGTTTGGCTGCACAGACGAGCACAGAACACTGTTTAGAGTCCCAGCCTCAAAGACAACAGAGCAGTGCATTTATTGATTTATTTAAACCACACAGATCCAATTTATTTCCCAGCTGTTTACATTCATAGACATTTTTGTAACTCGTGTGTGTTTTTAACGTAAACTTGTGTGTGAATGAGAGCTTAGTTTAGTACTCACATGCTGTGACAGCCGCTTTCTGTGCGTGTGCTTCAGATGTGTGCTCTCAGAAAACCTTATATCTGAAGTTTAAACTCGTATGGTTTAAAACCCATGATTTCAGCGCGATAAACATGATAATCAGAACCAAAACAGATGTTTTTTAACAGGTACGAGCTGTAATGGCCCAGCTCTATTCTGGAAAAGGGGGCGGGGAGCAGCAGCTCATTTGCATTTAAAGAAACAGGACCGAAAAACAGCGTGTTTTTGCTTCCACTCAAAATAGGCAAAATTATATAATGATCTGTGGAGTATTTTGAGCTGAAACTTCACAGACACATTCTGGGGACACCAGAGACTTATATTACATATTGTAAAAGTGGCATAATATGTCTCCTTTAAATGTTGCACTCATGTTGCTCAAATACAGTGCGTGCATAATTATTACGCAAGTTGATATTCTGATCATATTTTATTTCCAAGCACATTTTACCAATTCCAAACCACATCAATCTTAATAACTACTATTCATTTTGTCTTTAAACATTTATAAGTGATATATAATTGTCTATGAAGTATGGAAGTGAAAAACGCCTTATGCACAGATGTGCATAATTATTAGGCAGGTTTTCTTTTACAGATAAAATTAGCCAAAAAAGAGATTTAACTCCGACTGAAAAGTCAAAAATTATTAAATGGATGCAATACTTGAAATTGCAAAGTTAAGGCATGACCATTGAAGAGTAAAAATGCTCACTGGGTCAGAAAAAAACAGCTGGAGAAGAAAAGACACATTAACTGCAAAAGAATTAAGGTGAGGAATTAGATGTGAAACCATCAGGAACCATTTAGTCTCCAGTTCCACCATTTTCCAGAACGGCAACCTACCTGGAGTCTCCAGAAGTGCAAGGTGTCAGGTTCTCAGAGACTTAGGTTAGGTAAAGAATCCTAAAAAATGACCCCTGCTTAATAAGTATAACATGCTGAAGTGTTGTGAAATACATGAAGACTGATTGTTATAGGCTTTTATAGAGTGACTCTTGAAGGACCAGCAGCACATCCTCTTGTACCACTCTTTCAAGAATTTATCTTCAGGAATCTGGCAGTAAATTCTGGAAGGTCCGTCTCGAAAAGACAGACTTGTCAGGATAGGAGATGGACTAAAAATGAGCTCCCTAACTATTATTGGTCCCAGATTTGCTGCCGTGGATGATGTTTCCGGTCCTGCCACTCACACTCGTGTTTTCCCGCGTGTCTTTCAGCCTCGACGCGCATCAGCGACGCTCACCTGGCCGACACCATGATCGGCAAAGCCGTGGAGCACATGTTCGAGACGGAGGACGGCACTAAGAACGAGTGGAGGGGAATGGTTCTGGCCCGGGCTCCCATCATGAACACGTGGTTCTACATCACGTACGAGAAAGACCCGGTGCTCTACATGTATCAGCTGCTCGATGACTATAAAGACGGAGATCTGAGGATCATGCCAGACTCTAGTGAGTGTCTTCCGTGATCGTGTTCAATCTGTGTGTTCGAATGCTCACTGCTCTTTACCTTTGACTAGTTGAAAATCTCAAGACCAATATTGGTCTTGTTCAGCAAGGATGTATTATATTAATCAAAAGTGACAGTAAAGACATTTATAATGTTACAGGAGATTTCTATTTCAAATAAATTTTGCTCTGAAAAATAAAATGTATCACCGTTTCCACAAAAATATTGTGCAGAACAACTGTTTTCAACGTTGATAATCAGAAATGGTTATTGAGGAGCAGATCAGCATATTATACTGATTTCTGAAGATCATGTGACACTGAAGACTGGAGTAATGATGCTGAAAATACAGCTGCGCATCACAGAAATACATTACATTTGAACAGATATTCACATAGAAAACAGTTATTTAAAATGTTAATATTTTACAGTTTTTACTGTAATATTGTGTTTTTATTTTTGAACAAATAAATATAGACTTGGTGAGCGGAAGAGACATTCAAAAACGTCTCATCAAAACATTTTTACCAACCCCAAACTTTTATGTGCACAAATTTTTGTGGTAATACTGTACTTAAAAAAATAAAAATACATACATACATATATGTATGTGTGTGTGTGTGTGTGTGTGTGTGTAATTTATAGTAATATTTAAATGAAATTGTGTACTTTATAATATAATATATTAATGAAAATAATTATTTTTGTAGAGTATTACTACAAAAAAATAAGTGTGTGTATATATATATATACAGTATATATATATATATATATATATTAGGGGTGTAACGGTATACAAATATGACAGTTCGGTACGTACCTCGGTTTTAATGTCACGATTCAGTATGATTTCGGTACAGCAGGGGAAAAACTAAACTGTAAAAAAAAAATAATATTTTATTGGTTTACTGAACAAGTTGCTCTTTCTTTAAATACATTCAGTTATAGTTATAAAAATCTACCTCAGCTTATGCTTAACTATGGGGAGCCCTTTTACATTATAAGGTTACAATTAGGCCTAACAACTGAACCCAAACTTAAATTTAATTGCTATTTATTTTTAAATAGATGATCAACACTCAACTTAAAAATAAATAAATTGTATGCAAACATGTAAATGGCACATAATGCAGATTTTAAATTAACTTATAAATAATAAAATTTCTAAGCTATTTGTT
>NW_015505538.1:417157-433437 GCF_001515645.1 Sinocyclocheilus grahami | reverse complement strand
TGTGTTGATGCCATGAAATTTAAAATCAACTTATTTTTCCCTTTATACATTATACAATTATACATTTTCTCAGTTTAAACATTTGATATGTCATCTATGTTGTATTCTGAATAAAATATTGAAATTTGAAACTTCCACTGCATTCTGTTTTTATTCACAATTTGTACATTGTCCCAACTTTTTTGGAATCGGGTTTGTAAATATAAATCATGATTCTGTCTGAGCTATGCGTTTTAAAACGAACACTAACTAGTGTAAATATAGCCTAACAGATGTGTAAACTGAAGACTATTTGAGCTTTATTAAAACTATTTTGCACTGATTTATTGTGTTGGTTACATTTTGTTCCTTTGTGCAGTGGCTCAGGAGAGGAATCTTTGAGTTTGTATAAACATCAACAAGCTGAAAAATAAAACCATTTTATTTCTACGCTGTATTGTTGATGTCTTTCCGCGGTTGAAACACTGATTGAGTTTATTCGCGTTAAAACTAGTAGTACAGAGAAAGGAATGATCGCGTTCACTCGCGCTCCGCTCTGCACAGATCTGCGGGGCGTCACGGCTCAGACACGGGAACCGGAGCTGATCACGGCCGAGTGATCTAGTCAGAGCTTGTGTTGGGATTATATACCAGCACGTTTCTGAACCGTCCCAGAAGCGGCTCTCTAAGGCGTTTATACAGCGATCTGTCATGCCACATAAAAGACGGTCAAAATGCCATTTATTATTTGAATTTCCTGAGAAGAAGAAAAAAAAACTATTCGTGCAGTACACATGCGTACCGTACCGAAACGGTTCGGTATGAATACGTGTACCATTACACCCCTAATATATATATATATATATATATATATACTTTATTTCGAGAGAAACTCCGAATTGCGAGATAGTAACTATATTTTCTCAAGTTCTGTTGTTTTGTTTTCACCACGGAATAAAAATTTAAAAAGTTTATATTTATAACTTTTAACTTTTTTCAGAATTGCAAGAAAATACAGTTCGAATTGTGGGATTAAAAGTCAATTATTTATTATCTGTTTTTATTCACAATTTGTACATTGTCCCAACTTTTTTGGAATCGGGTTTGTAAATATAAATCATGATTCTGTCTGAGCTATGCGTTTTAAAACGAACACTAACTAGTGTAAATATAGCCTAACAGATGTGTAAACTGAAGACTATTTGAGCTTTATTAAAACTATTTTGCACTGATTTATTGTGTTGGTTACATTTTGTTCCTTTGTGCAGTGGCTCAGGAGAGGAATCTTTGAGTTTGTATAAACATCAACAAGCTGAAAAATAAAACCATTTTATTTCTACGCTGTATTGTTGATGTCTTTCCGCGGTTGAAACACTGATTGAGTTTATTCGCGTTAAAACTAGTAGTACAGAGGAAGGAATGATCGCGTTCACTCGCGCTCCGCTCTGCACAGATCTGCGGGGCGTCACGGCTCAGACACGGGAACCGGAGCTGATCACGGCCGAGTGATCTAGTCAGAGCTTGTGTTGGGATTATATACCAGCACGTTTCTGAACCGTCCCAGAAGCGGCTCTCTAAGGCGTTTATACAGCGATCTGTCATGCCACATAAAAGACGGTCAAAATGCCATTTATTATTTGAATTTCCTGAGAAGAAGAAAAAAAAACTATTCGTGCAGTACACATGCGTACCGTACCGAAACGGTTCGGTATGAATACGTGTACCATTACACCCCTAATATATATATATATATATATATATATACTTTATTTCGAGAGAAACTCCGAATTGCGAGATAGTAACTATATTTTCTCAAGTTCTGTTGTTTTGTTTTCACCACGGAATAAAAATTTAAAAAGCTTATATTTATAACTTTTAACTTTTTTCAGAATTGCAAGAAAATACAGTTCGAATTGTGGGATTAAAAGTCAATTATTTATTATTTATTTATTTAGTCATTTAGCAGACGCTTTTATCCAAAGCGACTTACAAATGAGGACAATAAAAGCAGTCAAAACTAACAAAAGAGCAACAATATATAAGTGCAAATGACAAGTCGCGGTTAGCCTAACGCAGTACACGTAGCAAGGTGTGTGTATATATATATATATATATATATACACACACAATTACCATCCCTTGCCAGAAACAAACTTCCATAACATTTAACAGAATTGACAAAACCAATGTAAAATAAAAATTTGAAAACTGAAATGACTAATTTACAAAGTTTTTGGTGGATTTCTTTTTCTGAAATGAAAATGCGATTACATTTTATTACACAATTTTCTGTGTTTTTTGGAATGTGTAATAATGCACCATATTCGAGTCGTTTTTATCATTCAAAGAGTCATTGCTATTTTTACTAATAATGGTTCCTGTGTGTTTCAGACGACTCGCCCCCAGCGGAGCGTGAGCCCGGAGAGGTAGTGGACAGCCTCGTGGGGAAGCAGGTGGAATACGCCAAAGAGGACGGCTCTAAACGAACTGGCATGGTTATCCATCAGGTGGAGGCCAAGCCCTCCGTCTACTTCATCAAGTTTGATGACGACTTTCACATTTACGTCTATGACCTGGTGAAAACCTCGTAAAGCGGCGACACGGGACGAGGAGAGGGGGAGGAGTTTCACGTAAACCATGTGATCCACACAAACTTTTTTTTTTTTGCCAAAAGTTCTCTCAGAACATTTCTCGTAACATCTTTAGGAAATGGAACGCTGGATATTTCGGTGGATTACCGCTAGTGTCTCTTATCGCTGTAGGATGAACAAACATCCCCCCCCCGACATACACGTAGCTTCACATTTCAGAGGTTCGTCTCGAGCATTTCCCATTCCTGTTGGTTGTTGAAAAAGACGTTCATCGGGAAAATTTCGTCTGGCTGTTCTGGGACGTTAAAGTGTTCATCTGTTGGACTGTTACAGCTCCGTCTTGGGTTGAAATTCAAGCTAGCGGTTTGCGCCGATCCTGGGGAAACGGTGAAAACGAAACGCGGCGGTCCGTGAAGGATGAGGAGCTTTCGGGATGTCCTAAACTTCGTAAAAGTGCCAGGAGGTGGAGGGCGGGAGAAAATGTCTGTAAATAAGACATCGTTCTGTTCTTGATGTCTTTGAGTCGGTTGCCAGATGTTTCATGTTTATCCCTCCGTCTTCTGGTTCTCGCCGGAATTGCGCACACGAGCTCCACTGTCAATCAAATGTAGGCATTTGTGGCGTGAAACCCCACAGTCTTGTTTTTATGTATTTTGTTTTCTACTTTTTATTTTATATATATATATATATATGTCATCACCACAAGTAAACGCTAATGCAGCTTTTATTATCTTAAGCACTAAATTTAGAGACTTGTTTTGCTCCCGTTTGTTTTCAATGAATTGCTACATCTTTGAAACAAAAAAAAAAAAAAAATTGAATTTCATATTTGGAACATTGATTTAACGTTCATTTCACTTAATTTACTTAATGGGCTTCATAACATATACAAAATGCCCAATTAATTGTATCATATTGCAGAGTGTGAACATCTTGGGTTATTGTTGTTATGGTGTAGATTAATGGGTTTATTGTGTCTTAGCACATGATTTTGACTCTTTAGCACTAAAAATCATACGGTTACCCAATTCCCCCGAAGTATTTAGAGATGTTACACAACTAATTGCACAAAGTGTTTAATCCCGTACCGGTTAGAAAATGCTGATGCAATAACGAAGAAAGTATTCAGGAATTTCTTTGCACCCCGTGACATTAGCGTTGTTTTTCTTTCATCAGCCTTGGAGAGATTTCTCTGACGCTTTGCCTCTCTGCGAGCATAAGCGTCTGTGCCTCGATATTGACTTCAGTATGTTTTTTTTACGTGTGTGTTTTGTCTGAAGGTTTGAGTGTTCCCATTAGACTTGTGCGAAGTGACACGAAGGCCCCCTCCGAGGAATGTTACGGTCGCAGCTACATGTTTTTTGCATTGTTTCAGCGTTTTGTGCTGCTTTCGGTTACAGTGTTCCTGTTTTCACAATTACATGAAGATTTTCTCTTGTTCCGAAGCCGCTGTCGACTGCATTGGATGCACAACTCTAGACGAGTGCCATGAAGACATGCACAGGTCAGATTTCACTCCAAAATCACGTGAATTTTTTTTTTTTAAATTTATTTTATTTTAGACCCATTGCATTTTGCAAAAAAAAATTGCATTTATTTTCATGACATTTAAGCACATTCATTCAAATTCTCATTACCTAATGCAAAAACACCTTTACTGTAATACATTAGTGTAATGCAACGTGTAATACTGTAATAATCCTGTCCAGGCACACTGATTTACACAGCATTAATCTAAATCTTTCTTATGATGTATTAATACTTTAAACTTTTTTTTTTTTTTTGGATATTGCAGTGATGGGAATTTGGGGGTTAAACATGTTAATTGATTCATAAATGGCCAAAAATGTCTAATATTACGTGGTAATTGTCATAAAAGTTATATATATATAAACACATGTGTATGTGTACATATATACAGTGGGTACGGAAAGTATTCAGACCCCCTTAAATTTTTAACTTTGTTATATTGCAGGCACACACACACACACACACACACACACTTGGAGGATTATGTTATAAATAGACTGTAGTCTGTAGTTTCACTGCACGCGTTATTGCACTAATCAGGGAATTTAAAAAATGTGATTTTCAAGCCTGGGAATTTCTATTGCATATCAAATATATAGCTCTAATTATGCTCAAGTCTAAAGTATGTTATGCGTTTCTCTGCGTGTTTATACAATTTAATCTGACCTAGTTATTGAAATGCATTGAGCAAAAGGTGTTAAACTCCATCTAAATGTGTGCTAAATCTTCAATAATTATTTTGCATGCAGCTTTTATGATTTCATATTTAATTGAAAGTCTACGTAGTATTTGTTGACCAATCTATCCGTCTATAGAGATATAATATATAAAAAATGCTATTATTACTTCATTGTAAAATCAGTCAGTATAAATAACAAATATTATATTGTTATTCTGGGTTGATAAATAGCATGGAAAACATATTATTTTATTATTTTTGCATTTGCATTATGTATTTTATATTGGCAACAATTTCTGTTCAGTCAAAATGTTGCCTTTGCCTTTTTTGTATTTAGCTTTTTTTGTACTGTATTTACATTTTTATTGCATTATACATTTTAAATGTAAAATATACATACATTTTATATATTTATAATTTATGTATATTTTACATTTAAAATGTGTGTGTGTGTGTGTATATATATATATATATATATATATAAATTGCAATTTATATATTTATATTTACCAATATAAATATAAAATATTCATTTTTGGAAAAACAGCATGGAAACCTTAAATATTGATTTTGATAAAATAAGTGTATGTATACTAAATATATAAATATAATACTAAAATAATAATATACTATATTATGAATAATAATAATAATATACTATAAATAAATTGCAGTTCATTGCTATATATTGTAATATCGGTCAATATAAATACAATATTTTTTTTGTTAATAATTTTGAAAAACAGCATGAATACATGGCTTTATTATTTTGAGCTAGAATGTTTTTTATTTGGAGGGTTTTTTTGTACTGTATTCTACTATATATATATATAATTGAATTTCACACTTTAAATCAGCCGCTATTTCTGTTTTGTCAAAACAATGGTTCCTTTGATTTCATTTATTATTTTTAGGAAGGTTTTTTTTATACTGTATTTTGCTATTTGTATTATTTTTTACTATTTATTGCATTAAACATTTTAAATTGCCAGCAATTTCTGTTTGGTTTGATTTCCTTTTTCTACTGTATTTTACTATTTAGTTTTATTGCATTATACCTTTTAAAATGGCAACAACTTCCGTTCGGTCAAAATGATGTGGATTTGAAGTAAATCCCATTCAAAGCTGTTTCAGAAAGAAGAAGAAATCTATGATGTTATATTGTATGAAATGTGTAAACTAGCTACAAAGCGTAACTCTGCTGTGGGCTGCGTGGCCTGAGGGTCATGTGTTTGTGATGTTGACGTGTTTTCTGCTGTTTTCCAGCGAGCTGAAGAAGAGATACAACATCACAGCCGTACCGAAGCTGGTCATCGTGAAGGAGAGCGGTCAGGTGATCACAGACAAAGGCCGAAAGCAGATCCGGGAGCAGGGTCTGGCGTGTTTCCGGAGCTGGCTGGAGGTGGCCGAGGTCTTCCAGAACTTTAAAGGCTGAGAATCACGCGGAGAAGGGCTGCTGAAACCAACGCTTTACCTGCAGAAAAGAGCCAGAACATTCTTATGCAATCGTGTGCAAGAGCTTTAAACATGTCTTTTCAGGTCAACAACCCACACGACTAGTGAAAAGTTACTTTACTATTATTCTTAAATAATGTGGCAGTGAGTAGATGTGTCCAAACTTTTGACTGGTAGTGTATTTAAAGGAATAGTTCACCAAAAAAATTAAGATTTGCTGAAAATGTGCTCAGGCCATCCAAGATTAGGATGAGTTTGTTTCTTCATCAGATTTGTAGAAATGTAGCATTGCATCAGTGTCTCAGCAATGGATGCTCTGCAGTGAATGGGTGCCGTCAGAATAAGAGCTGATAAAAACATCACAATAATCCACAGCACTCCAGTCCATCAGTTAACATCTGGAGAAGACAAAAGCTGAAACACATCCAGCATTAAGACGTTTTTAACTTCAAACATCACTTCCAGCTAAAATACAAGTCCATAATCCATAATAATAAGGCTTCCTACAGTGAAAAAGTCTCCAGTTCCTCCCACAGATGTGACCCTGGAGCACAAAATCAGTCATAAGGGTCAATTTCTCAAAATTGAGATGTATGCATAATCTGTACGCTGAATAAATTGCTTTGCATTGATGTATGGTTTGTTAGGATCAGACAATATTTGGTTGAGATACAACTATTATATGCCTACATACTATTAAGAAATATTATGAATAATAAACCATGACCTTTTGACTCATTTCACTGTGACGGTGACACAGACATCATGATATTTTGATAATATCAGTTATAGTTACTAAAAGCAACTTTTTCAATCAATTAAAAAAATTTTGGAAAAATCATTAAAACAGTTTTTTAATTCAAAATATTGCATAAAATTTAAATTTTGGTTAAAATTATTATTTATCATGATACAAATTTTAATGCAATAGTGAAATATTTTAATTATCAGAATTATTAAAAATTTTAATTCATTATTTATGTCTTTGAATTCATATTATAATTATTTAAAATCGATCAGAATTCATTCAAATTTTAATTAAATGTTTAAATTAATATTAAAACACTAATTTGTTATCAGAAGTAATACATATTTTAATTAAATAGATTTAAATACTTAAATTATTATTAATAAAACAATATTTCAAAGAATTTAATATTTATTAGCATCAATACAAATTTCAATTCAATATTTAAATAATTAGAATAATAGTTTTATATTTATCAGAATTAATACAATATTTAAATTATTATTGAAATGCAGGTTATTTGTGAATCTGTCTTTGGTGGCTGGAACAATAGTTCTGCCCGGACGATAACGCGGAGCCATATAGTTAATATCAGTAATACGCAGCATGCACGATACAAGGAAATGGTCAGTAACATCATCGCTTTGAGGTACGATATCTATATCAGTAAGATCAATTCCATGCGATATAATTAAATCTAGAATATGATTAAAACGATGAGTGGGCCCGGTGACATTTTGCTTAAGGATTTATTAGAATTAATGTTGTCATTTGGCCTGTGAACATTAATATTTAAATGATTAAAATTTATTAGAATCAATACAAATTTTAATGCAATATTTATTTCAAATGTATTTATTATTAAAATAATTTTAAATTAATATTAAAACACTAATTTGTTATCAGAAGTAATACATATTTTAATTAAATAGATTTAAATACTTAAATTATTATTAATAAAACAATATTTCAAAGAATTTAATATTTATTAGCATCAATACAAATTTCAATTCAATATTTAAATAATTAGAATAATAGTTTTATATTTATCAGAATTAATACAATATTTAAATTATTATTGAAATAAGGATTTATTAGAATTAATGTTGTCATTTGGCCTGTGAACATTAATATTTAAATGATTAAAATACTTATATTTATTAGAATCAATACACATTTTAATGCAATATTTATTTCAAATGTATTTATTATTAAAATAATAATTTCATATATTTATCAGAATTCATGTTTTGTCATTTGTGCTGTGAACATTAATATTTTAATTATTATTCAAATATGAATTCAGTATTTATCAGAGGTAATGTTTTGTCGTTTGTCCTGCATTGAGCTGTCCGTTGCACTTCTTTCTGTGCGTCTCTGAGTTCATTGGGTCTGCAGGAGAAACAAAGGGCAAATGAAAACTTGCTTGCCGTTTGTTTCAATAAAATATCAGATGTTTTCAAATGAAATATGTTTATTGAATCACAAATGTCATCCCTCGGACCAACAGGAATCACGTCTCAGTTTAATGTGCTCTCGTGGACAGGTTTCTGGGAGAGTATTAGTGAAGGTTTTATGACAGAAACTGGCCTCAGTGTGAGAGAAACACACCCTGATCATAAAAACAGAGCTGATAAGAGGGTCTAAAGGACTCGACAGAAACCCAGTCCAGTCTGAAGCTCCCACCATGAGGAGCTCCACACTCTGCGCTCTGCTGCTTCTGGGGTTCGGAGGCGCTTCTGCTTCATCCGTGGGTCAGTTATTATACATGCTTTCTTTACAGGAAGTGTCTATTCTATATTAAAAGGGTTGATAATATTGATAATAACTCTAATAGACATCCCTGTTGCCTTTTGCAATTAATGCACTGCAATTCAGAAGTTTGGACACACATTCTTTCTTAATTATGGCATAGAGAAACAGTTCAAGAACTACAGTTTACTGTAAAGTAATGCATTTGATCAATTTTCAAAAAAATGTATTTTAATAGCCTTACAGTTCTATGACAACCTATAAACACTTGTCAAAGCCATACGCTTCACAATTGGAGGATGATATGTGAATTCCCCGAAAGGCCATCAGGGAAGTGAAACCAAGTTCATTAAATTCATTTACAATATGCACACATTTATTTGAAATCTTATGCCTAATGGGCTGAAAATGAATCTGGTTGAGCTGTTTGCATCCTTTTAATATTACTTTTTATTTTTTTTTTATTATTGTTTTCAATGTTTAAATACTTTAATTATTCAAATAAAAGTTTTGTTTTAAAAAAATAAATAAAATCAACTTTATTGTCAAGCACAGAACAAATATTTAAATATTTTAATATTACAATTATACTTTTTTACAAAATAAAATCAGCTTTATTGTCAAATACAGAACAAATATTTAAATATTTAAATGATTGTTAAATCAATAATTTGTTAAAAAACGTCAAATACAGAACAAATATTTAAGTATTTACGTTATTACTATTATATTACTATTTATTATTATAATATCATATTTAAAAAAATAAAATCAGCTTTATTGTCAAATACAGAACACATATTTTAATGTTTAAATTATTAAAATAATAGTTTTTAAAAATCTACTTTGTCAAATACAGAACAAATATTTAAACATTTAAATGATAATGAAAATAGTTTGTTTTAAAAGCTAAAATCACAAATATTTCAATATTCATTAAAATAATAAAAATGTCTTTTAAAAAAGAAAATCAAATGTATAGTCAAATACAGAACAAATATTTTAATGTTTAAATTATTAACATAATTAAATAAACTACTTCATTGTCAAATACAGAGCAAATATTTAAACATTTAAATGATTATTAAAATAATACAAATGTGTTTAAAACAATAAAATCAACTTTATTGTCAAAAACAGAAAAAAATATTTTAATTATTATTAAAATAATAATTTGTTTTAAAAAAAACTAAAAACAACTTTACTGTCGAACACAGGGCAAATATTTACATATTTAAATGATTATTAAAATAATAATGCATTTAAGTAGAGGCTTCTAAAAACTAAAAACATTCCGATGTGTCCAAACGCTGGAGATAATAATGAGTTGTTTCTGTCTTTTGTCAGGCCCCCGGTGCACAGAGCCCAGGGATGAAGGCAGAGGGAAGGAAAAGCTGTTGAAGTATTTCTATGACCCGCAGTCGCAGGGCTGCGTCCCGTTCTTCTATAAAGGAGAAGGCGGCAGCAGCAACCGCTTCAGCAGCGATAGAGACTGTGTGAAAGCATGCTCGCCCAAAGCTCACGAGATCTACCCGGATGACGGTAAAACAATCAACAAGTATGCACCCTATTTGATGATTTGACACGAGTGAAGTGAGGTTTAATTTGTCCTGCTCTTCCCTCGTGTCCGTCAGATAAGGTCTGCTCTCTGCCAAAGGACGAAGGAACCTGCTTCGCTACCATTCCGATGTATTATTACGACACTGAAGAGAAGATGTGCCTTATGTTCTTGTACAGAGGCTGCAATGGAAACGCCAACCGTTTTGATTCTCGAGAGGATTGTCACAATATGTGTGACGGTCAGTTCAGCTCTCATTTTATGGAAAGAGTTATAGATTAAATGTTAAAACGGCTTGCCATACCTGTTTAGACAAGTCACACACTCTCAGGAAAATAGGTACAATGCTGTCACTGTTGCGGCATCCTAAGGTACAAAAGCTATATTAGTACCTAAATGTAACGCCCCAGTGACCTTTTTTTCTGAGAGTGCAGATGAGTTAATAATCAAACCCTCAGTTTCACTGGAAGTTTATTCGTTTTTTAGTTAGTGTCTTTACAACTGTTTAAACTTCGGTATATAAATAGGTTGTTTTGTTTTTTTTGAAGATGGCAAACAATTGGAGGTTATAAGTTATGAGTTAAGTTCCCACGTCTTTGACCAGTTCTTCCACTTCGACTGATGCCAGTTACTTCAGAATGCTGGGTTGTTTCAACCCTTCTTTGGGTCAAATATGGACTAACCCAATTTTTTGGGTTAAAAATTGAATTGAAAAATGTAGCTCAACAGTTGGGTCAGTACATGCTTGACCCAAAGTTGGGTTGCATTTTTTAGAAGTGAGATAAAGCCTAATTTTAAATGTTAAATAAACACAGATGCACAGAGAAGAAGAGGATGTCCTAAACATTACTGCTATATAAAAAAATTAGGCAGTAAATTGGGGCTTTTTGAGTCAATGTGAAAATAATGACTTGGAGTATATAAGGAGCTTTAGGATACTCCACTTCAAATGATTTTCTTTTTTGTTTTTTTGAATGACACATTATGACACAAGGACATTAAATTGATCAAAAGTGATAGTAGAGACATTTATAATGTTACAAAAGATTATATTTCAAATAAATGCTGTTCTTTTGAACTTTCTACTCATCAAAGAATCCTGAAAATTAAAATGTGACCCTGGAGCACAAATCCAGTCTTAAGTGTCAATTTTTCGAAATTGAGATGTATGCATCATCTGAAAGCTGAATAAATAAGCTCTCCATTGATGTATGGTTTGTTAGGATAGGACAATATTTGGTCGAGATACAACTATTAGAAAAACTGGAATCTAAATATTGAGAAAATCATCTTTAAAGTCGTCCAAATGAAGTTCATAGCAATGCATATTACTAATCAAAAATTAAGTTTTGATATATTTACGGTAGGAAATTTACTAAATATCTTCAAGGAACATGATCTTTACATAATATCCTAATTATTTTTGGCATAAAAGAAAAATCGATAATTGTGACCCATACAATGTATTTTTGGCTATTGCTACAAATATCCCCCAGCGACTTAACACTGCTTTTGTGCTGCAGGGTCTGTATCAGTTTGCACACGAACATCAACTGTTTTCAACATTGATAATAATCAGAAATGTTTCTTGAGCAGCAAATCAGCATATTAGAATGATTTCTGAAGATCATGTGACACTGATTTGAACATTTGAACATAGATTGACACAGAAAACAGCTGTTTTAAATGGTGAAAACATCAGATGATTTCTTTTGGGTTTTTCATCATTTCCTGACATGTTGAGCAGCTTCAGTGATGGAGTGTGTGTTCATCTGTTGTCCACTAGAGGTCAGTCGGTCTGTTCTTCTGACTGTCCTGAACTCACTGACTGTATAATGGTTTTTCACAGCACGATCCGGACGGCTGCTGGGAGCTGAAGACCTGCCAAACCCTGATGAGAAGACTGTTGATGCAGGTACATTTTAAAATATGTTTTATATTTTAATTGTTGCCACTGTTGTAGTTTGGCATAAAAGTTCTGCTGATGCTTTAATAATGGCACATTTCATCATTCATTGCATCAGTGCATTAAAAAAGCCTTTATTCAAGAGTCCATTAACATGCACTCTAAAAAATGCTGGGTTAAAAACAACCCAGTGCTGGGTAAAATAGGGATAAACCCAGCAATTGGGTTGTTTTGACCCAGCGGTTGGGTTAAACATTCAACCCAAACGCTGGGTCAAAACAACCCAATTCCTGGGTTTATCCCTATTTTACCCAGCACTGGGTTGTATTTAACCCAGCATTTTTCAGTGTGTTTTGATCATGTATATTTCCTCTCTCAGGGCTGATTGTGGGTGTTTTGGGTGGAATTGTGTTCGCTGGTGCTGTCATTTCTGCAATCGTGGTGTTTGTGCTCCAAAAGTAAGTATCACGTGATGTGAAAAAGTGCTGACGGCAAAATGCCCTCACTCTAAAAAATGCTGGGTTAAATACAACCCAGTGCTGGGTAAAATAGGGACAAACCCAGCAATTGGGCTGTTTTGATCCAGCGGTTGGGTTGAATGTTTAACCCAACCTTCTGGGTAGTAACCCAACCGCTGGATCAAAACATCCCAATTGCTGGGTTTGTCCCTATTTTACCCAGCACTGGGTTGTATTTAACCCAGCATTTTTTAGAGTGTGCCCTGTTTAATCTTAATCTTTTTGAGAAAGTATCTAAAAGGTTTCTTTTCATTCATAGGAAAAGCAAGAAAGCGGAACGAAAGCCAGTGCCGACGTCTGATGTCGAAATGAAATAGATCTTTGTTCACAACATTTGTTTGTACATACCTTGCTAGTGCTTTTGTACCGTTTATACAAGTCATGTTTGAACAGTAATAGAGCAATTGGGTTTAAATGATAAACATTAGTGTCCATGATAATGTTTTGTTTGACTAGAAAGGTTCAACAATGTAAAGCAGTTAAATATTAAAAGCAATCCGGTTTTGTCTGATATATGACAGCAGTTTCACAGATGTACCTGATCAAATGTATTGTAATTATTAAGATGATGTAACAAACAAATCAGAACTTTTCTGTGTTTTATATTGTTTTTTTTAATACAATAAATCATACATTAATACAATTTCGTTTGTTTCATTTTTAATATATAATATATATTATTAAATTTGATGTATAAAATAATACATTATATTAAATACATAATATTTAATATTAATAATAGATTAGATTCAAATAAAGAAGCAGAATCTGTATTTTAAGCAGATCTAACCAGAAGTACAAATAGTTATTTATTCATATTTATTTACTTATAATATTCTAATGATTAAAGTCAAATTTATTATTTATATATGTGACCCTGGAGCACAAAAGCAGTGTTAAGTCGCTGGGGGATATTTGTAGCAATAGCCAAAAATACATTGTATGGGTCAAAATTATCGATTTTTCTTTTATGCCAAAAATCATTAGGATATTAAATAAAGATCATGTTCCATGAAGATATTTTGCACATTTCCTACCGTAAATATATCAAAACTTAATTTTTGATTAGTAATATGCATTGCTAAGAACTTCATTTGGACGACTTTAAAGATGATTTTCTCAATATTTAGATTTTTTTGCACCCTCAGATTCCAGATTTTCAAATAGTTGTATCTCAGCCAAATATTGTCCTATCCTAACCTTATTTATTCAGCTTTCAGATAATGTATAAATCTCAGTTTGGAAAAATTGACACTTAAGACTGATTTTGTGCTCCAGGGTCACATATAATACTTTTTATTATAAATACTATATTTGTATGTATATAATTATTTTAAAGTGGTGCATATGTAAGATGCAGATGGTTGGCAAAATAAGAGATTGGATTGATTCAAGTACAATTTAGGCCTGTTTGTTTCCATTGGTCACATGTGAAGGACTTCGAACATTCATTGATTAGGTCATGGAGGAATCGTCTAATAATTACTCCTGTGAGCTGCCAATCACATGACCATAAAACACACCGCAGGTTATAAGAATCATTCATTAGACTGTAGTGCAGAACTACTAGCGTAACTGGTTTCAAAATATCCTCCAGGTAATAGTGATGTGTGACGTGTGGATAAAATGCCAAAGATTAAAAATTCTCCCACTGAAACAGGTTATAAGAATCATTCATTAGACTGTAGTGCAGAACTACTAGCGTAACTGGTTCAAAATATCCTCCAGGTAATAGTGATGTGTGACGTGTGGATAAAATGCCAAAGATTAAAAATTCTCCCACTGAAACATCATTGATCCACCGTTAATCTGCACTCTCAGAAAAAAAGGTACAAAAGCTGTCACTGGGGCGGTACCTTTTCAAAAGGCACACCTTTGTACCTAAACAGTCCATATTGGTACCTTAAAGGTACATATAAGTACATAAAGTGTACATATTAGTACCTAAAAGGTGCAAAAGTGTACCTTTTGAAAAGGTACCGCCCCAGTGACAGCTTTTGTACCTTTTTTTCTGAGAGTGTGAATGTGTGCTGGCTACAGACTCACTTCAAAACAATGTTTTCAAATGAACTACAGCAGTCTTATTTGCTACTATTAAGATAATATTAGAGCATTTAATTATTTTTTTTTTACATTAGTTTTAATTTTTTGTTTTAGTAATTTAGTTTTTCATGTGTGTAATTTTTATTAGTTTTTTATATATTTCTATATAGCTTTTTTTGTTTTTTTTTGTAATTTCAGTACTTCCACTTAAACCTGTTTATTTATATGCCAAGCCAACATTGCTAATTAATGTTTAAGTTAAGTCATCTTATAATTATATTTTCTATTATTCCAGCTTTATTTCAATTCCTAAAAACATGTTTAATAGTTTTAGTTAATTATAACAACTCAGGATTACAGGAATGAGAGGATTTTCAGTCATTTCCTCATATAAAGCTATTGTACTGCTTCATAAAACATGGAATATAGCACCTTTATATATGAGCTTCTTTTGGTCATTTTTGGAGATTAACATTGAAATGAGCAGCATCAGCATTCTGCTAAGTATCTCCATTTGTGTTGAATTAAAGTCATACGGGGTTGTAACGATATATACAGTGTTTTAAACAAGTCTCTTCTGCTCATCAAGGCTGCATTTATTTGATCAGAAATACAGTAAAAGCTGTAAAATTGTGAAACATTATTACAATTTAAAATAACTTTTCTATTTCAATATACTTTCAAATATAATTTATTTCTGTGATGCGCAGCTGTATTTTCAGCATCATTACTCCAGTCTTCAGTGTCACATGATCTTCAGAAATCAGTATAATATGCTGATTTGTTATCAATGTTGGAAGCAGTTTTGCTGCTTAATATTTTTGGAACCTGTGATACTTTTTTCAGCATTATTTGATGAATAAATTTAATGAATAAAGTCTTTTCTAACTATATAAGTCTTTATTATCACTTTTTATTAATTTAACACATCCTTGCTGAATAAAAGCATTAATTTCTTTTTTTTTTTTTGAATTAATTACTGACCCCAAACGTTTGAATGGTATAGTGTATATTGTTACAAAAGATTTTTATTTTAAATAAATGCTGTTCTTTTTAACTTTTTATTCATCAAAGAATCCTGAAAAAAGTATCACAGTTTCCAAAAAAAAAAATGTTAAGCAGCAAAAAATAAAAAATATTAATAAATAATAAATCAGCATATTATACTGATTTCTGAAGATCATGTGCTACTGAAGGCTGGAGTAATGATGCTGAAAATTCAGCTTTGCATCACAGAAATAAATGACATTTTAAAGTACATTAAAATAGAAAAGCATTATTTTAAATTGCAATAATGTTTCACAATAGTACTGTTTTTTCTGTATGTCTGATGAGCAGAAGAGACTTCTTTCAAACACATTAAAAATCTTACTGATCCCACACTTTTGACCGGTAGTGTAAGTGATTAAACGATGACAGAATTTTAATTTTGGGTGAACTGTTGTGAGGAAAGGGTTAATGACAGCGTCTATTAGCTGAGAGAGAGAGAGTGTGTGTGTGAGAGAGAGAGAGAGAGAGAGA
>NW_015505538.1:412502-415165 GCF_001515645.1 Sinocyclocheilus grahami | reverse complement strand
GAGAGAGAGAGAGAGAGAGAGTGTGAGAAAGAGAGAGTGTGAGAGAAAGAGAGAGAGAGAGACAGCCAGTGGATAGAAACATAGAAGCACGAGCTGTTGTTTCGTGATGCGAGACTGTAAGATCGGACCGTTTGAAGCTCACGAACAACATTAGAGACGGAGGATGGAGGAAAAGCTGCCTGAAGATCTGGCGAATCTCTCCCAGCTGGACGAGCAAAGTTTGCTGGAGGTTTTGACTGGACGCTTCACACGCAACCTCATCTATGTGAGTAAAGTACCACGGCTAAAAATACTCAGAAATACCACACATCACTGTGTGAGGTCTGAAGTAAAGCAGCTGAGATGATCAAATCAACAGCTCTTGTTCTGTGGGACAGATGTTATACTCTGACTGTATGTAAATCACTGAGAGATGAGTTTTTATATGTTTACAGACCTATATAGGGGACATCTTGGTGGCTATTAACCCATTTAAATATCTTTCAATTTATGAAAAAGAGGTAAGTGTTTCTTTAGCTATACAAAGAAGATTTGTGTCCAGAAAGCATGTTTAAATCAGTAATTAAACTGTTATCCTGTGCAGGTATCCGAGCAGTACAAGTGCCATGAGAAGAAGTCTTTGCCCCCTCATATATTTGCTGTGGCGGACCGGGCGTATCAGTCCATGCTGGGACGTCTAGCCACGGGACCCAAGAACCAGTGTATCGTGATCAGGTTTGTGTTACGAGCAGATAATGCTCCAGAACCAGTGGTTTCTCCAGGAGAGCATGTCTGAGGGGTTTCTAGCCTCTAGATGGTCATGTGGTGGCGTGTGTCAGACTCAGTACAGAATGACATTTCTTGCCCAGTCACCTTTGTGTTTTTCAGTGAGACATGTATAGACATTTTTTGACATTTCAGATAAGAGTCCCGGTGTCTGTTTCATTTAAAAACACAAGCAGAAGTTTATTAACATACTGTTGTTTCCACCACAGAATTTGAAAAATTCATAAATAAAAATAATTGTGTTTTTTAAAATAACATGATTTTTTTTTGCAATTGTGAGGTCATATCTCACAATTTTGACTTTTCTTCTCAGAATTGCGAGCTTATATCGCGCAATTGTGAGTTTTGTGTTTCAATTGTGAGAAAAGGATATCAGAATTGTGTTACAATATTATTATAATGATGTAAAATATATAATGATTAATGTAATTATTTTGTATTTACTTTTTTTATATATATATATATTTTTTTTTTATATATATATTTCTATATTTAGAATTGTGCCGCTTTTCTCACAATTCTGAATTCTTCTTTTTTTTCTGTCATGGAATAAAAAATAAATAGGTAAATGTGACATTTGATCTCATAGTTCCGAGTTTGTAAGTCTCACAATTACGACTTTTCTTTGCAGAATTATGTGTTAATTCTGAGTTTATATCTCGCAATTGAGTTTTCTCAGAATTTAAAGTTAATTCTGAGTTTTATGTCTCAGTTCTGAGTTTATATCTTGAAATTCTGAGTTTTTTTTTTCAGAATTGTGAGGAAATGTCAGAATTGTGAGAAATAAACTCAAAATTGCAAGAAAAAAGTCACATTTTAATTTTGTTATCCCTTGGGTTTTTTAATATCTAATCTGAAAACAAATGTGAGATTCCTTGAGTTTTCAGGCACAGACCTTTAGCCTTTTATATACTCATTGGTTTAAGTATATATCTGTTATAACTTTCAAACTGTCAGGCGAGCGTTCTGAGTTTGTATTGACAAACTTTTCTTGAGTTTCGTGTTGTATCAGATGAACTGTGAAAGTTTCAGATAGATTTCAGCTCCTGGATTCCTCCATAACTTAACAGCATGGCTGATAGCTTGTAACCGCCCACAGTGCAGTTACTGTGGTTTTTCTAATTGTAGTACCTTTTCCATGCTCTAGGGGGTTCTCTAGAGTACTGAAGTTCTGGGATAAAAGTCAGGGAAAGCAGAGTAAACGTATGTTTGGTTGGAGAGAAGCATGGCTTCCTCTTGTGCTAACCTCATGTGTAGAGTCCGGGTTGGGAAACCATTGTTTTAAGCTCAACCAAGTAAGTGGTTTGTTGTTCATTTTGTGTGGCGAACATTGCATTTATCTTGTAATTGGTGGTTTGTTTGTCTTATTTGGGTTATTTAAATGTGACCGTGTTTGGTGCTAATGTTAGTTTGTATGTTTTCATATAGAAGGACTTTTTTCTTACCTTCATCTACAACATTGATGATCCTAAATACCTATTTATGAGACCTTCTACAATGCTTATGCTACTCCGCTTATCATTTGGGATTTGGGGTGACCCATGCCAACAGTAACGGTGATTTGACTGGTTCCACTGCTTGATGATGATGGAGTGTTATCAGGATAAAGTCATTACAACGCACCCTAATGTAGCGCCTGGAGATCTTCAAACAAAGCTAATTGGAGCTCACTCTAGAAAGGAATCTTATGGGATGTTTGCTCCTCACTAATTTTACAACTCATCGCCATCATCTTCACTAAGGGACAGAGACTTTCTAGGATAAAGCACTATTTAATGGACAATGAACAGATAAGCTCTTTTCTTTAGTAATTCTTTACTCATTTTGAAAGCAAAGGAGAACATTCATGAATCAGACTTTTTGCTTACGTGTTGTTTGTGTCTTTATGAGGTTTTTTT
>NW_015505538.1:410051-412482 GCF_001515645.1 Sinocyclocheilus grahami | reverse complement strand
AACGGAAGCCACCATATGCAAGTAATCAGGTGGTGCAAGCCTGTCAGCATTCAGTACAACGACAAGATTTCAAGAACATCGCCATTCCAATAGTCCTGCAAGGCAGGTATGTTGTCACCATAATTGATACAGGAAGTACCTTCTCATTAATCCAAGAGTCCTTGTGGAAACAGTTGTGCCAGCAAGAACCGTATCAAGCAAGCGGAGAGCAATCTTTTCTGTTGGCAAATGGACAAAGACAAACTGCAGTTGGGAAGGTGAATTGGAAATGCGAAGTGCAAGAACAGGCAGTGCATTTGACATTTTACATTATGCGGGATATTGACCTGACCGTTCCAGTCATCCTAGGAATTGATTTTCTACTTAAGAGTAGAATGATATTAGACTTTAGCAGAGCTCAATACAGCTTACCCACTAAAGAAGGAACTGAGGGAGTAAACTCTTTTCCCTTCCTTCACCACCATATGTATCCTTCATTGCACTTTTACCTTGCAATAACTTCTCCGGGTTGCAAAAATGAATCCAGACAACAAATACAACAACTCGTCCAAGCAGCAGACACTGAACTACATGTTAAAAAACCACTGGAGGAATTGTTGTTAAGCTGGCCTTCAGTGTGTACCCAGGAGATTGGACGGACTAACGTTATAAAGCACTGTATCATAACTACAGATGAGGTGCCAGTGCGACGGCGTGCATACAAGATTTCCAGGGAAAAGCAGCAGTTTATTGAGTCAGAAGTGCAAGAGCTTCTAAAAAAGGGAGTTATTCAAACATCCACCTCTCCGTGGGCTTCTCCTGTAGTAGTAGTCCCAAAAAAGGACGGCGGATCCAGATTCTGCATCGATTACAGAGGTCTAAACTCTAAAACTCATCTAGATGCCTATCCAATGCCGCAAATTCAAGAGATCTTTGAGTCATTACATGGAGCTAAAATCTTCAGCACTCTAGACCTTAAAAGTGGTTACTGGCAGCTAGAGATGCAACCAGACAGTATCCATAAGACAGCGTTTGTAACATCAACTGGATTATATGAGTTCCTGTGTCTTCCTTTTGGCCTGAAAAATGCTGCAGCATCCTTTCAGAGGCTAATGGAACATGTGCTACGAGAAGTTAAAGGAAAATGTTGCATGGTGTACATTGACGATATCGTTGTGTATTCCAAATCCATCACCGAACATCTACAACATCTTCATCAAGTTTTCGCATGTCTCCATAAAGCTGGTCTTACTCTTAACTTAAATAAATGCAACCTCATTCAGAAATCATTAAAGTTCCTCGGTCACATAGTCTCAGAAAAAGGAGTGACCACAGACCCGACCAAGGTTGCTGTAGTAAAGTTTTTTTTTATATATATATTTCTATATTTAGAATTGTGCCGCTTTTCTCACAATTCTGAATTCTTCTTTTTTTCTGTCATGGAATAAAAAATAAATAGGTAAATGTGACATTTGATCTCGTAGTTGCGAGTTTGTAAGTCTCACAATTACGACTTTTCTTTGCAGAATTATGTGTTAATTCTGAGTTTATATCTCGCAATTGAGTTTTCTCAGAATTTAAAGTTAATTCTGAGTTTTATGTCTCAGTTCTGAGTTTATATCTTGAAATTCTGAGTTTTTTTTTTCAGAATTGTGAGGAAATGTCAGAATTGTGAGAAATAAACTCAAAATTGCAAGAAAAAAGTCACATTTTAATTTTGTTATCCCTTGGTTTTTTTAATATCTAATCTGAAAACAAATGTGAGATTCCTTGAGTTTTCAGGCACAGACCTTTAGCCTTTTATATACTCATTGGTTTAAGTATATATCTGTTATAACTTTCAAACTGTCAGGCGAGCGTTCTGAGTTTGTATTGACAAACTTTTCTTGAGTTTCGTGTTGTATCAGATGAACTGTGAAAGTTTCAGATAGATTTCAGCTCCTGGATTCCTCCATAACTTAACAGCATGGCTGATAGCTTGTAACCGCCCACAGTGCAGTTACTGTGGTTTTTCTAATTGTAGTACCTTTTCCATGCTCTAGGGGGTTCTCTAGAGTACTGAAGTTCTGGGATAAAAGTCAGGGAAAGCAGAGTAAACGTATGTTTGGTTGGAGAGAAGCATGGCTTCCTCTTGTGCTAACCTCATGTGTAGAGTCCGGGTTGGGAAACCATTGTTTTAAGCTCAACCCAGTAAGTGGTTTGTTGTTCATTTTGTGTGGCGAACATTGCATTTATCTTGTAATTGGTGGTTTGTTTGTCTTATTTGGGTTATTTAAATGTGACCGTGTTTGGTGCTAATGTTAGTTTGTATGTTTTCATATAGAAGGACTTTTTTCTTACCTTCATCTACAACATTGATGATCCTAAATACCTATTTATGAGACCTTCTACAATGCTTATGCTACTCCGCTTATCATTTGGGATTTGGGGTGACCCATGCCAATAGTAACGG
>NW_015505538.1:380606-406100 GCF_001515645.1 Sinocyclocheilus grahami | reverse complement strand
AAGGACTTTTTTCTTACCTTCATCTACAACATTGATGATCCTAAATACCTATTTATGAGACCTTCTACAATGCTTATGCTACTCCGCTTATCATTTGGGATTTGGGGTGACCCATGCCAATAGTAACGGTGATTTGACTGGTTCCACTGATTGATGATGATGGAGTGTTATCAGGATAAAGTCATTACAACGCACCCTAATGTAGCGCCTGGAGATCTTCAAACAAAGCTAATTGGAGCTCACTCTAGAAAGGAATCTTATGGGATGTTTGCTCCTCACTAATTTTACAACTCATCGCCATCATCTTCACTAAGGGACAGAGACTTTCTAGGATAAAGCACTATTTAATGGACAATGAACAGATAAGCTCTTTTCTTTAGTAATTCTTTACTCATTTTGAAAGCAAAGGAGAACATTCATGAATCAGACTTTTTGCTTACGTGTTGTTTGTGTCTTTATGAGGTTTTTTTTGTGGCATTTCATATATAAACACTTTTTGAGGATATTTTTGTGGTCAGCTTCTTGGTTTGTGTGTTACTGGGACTGGTTAAACTCAAAATAGTCTGTGGAGTCCTCCCTTATAAATGTAATTGTAATTTGCCCTTCTGGGAGTGCTCAGCGGGACGGTTACAAGCTATACTCATTGCGGTATCATATTTAAGGTTTTTCCTACGTGCAGCCTTCCTCTGAGACTCTGCACTGCTGCTTTAACATTAGGATGGTTGGCTTAATGTATTTTTCCGAAAAGGAGCCTCATGGTAAATTTCTCAGTAGCGTTCTGTACATTGATAGGGAACGGAGCAGTGCTACAAGACCATCAGAAGACAAAAAGTTGGTTTGCTTTCACAGTCACTGGGCAACAGACTTTCTCTGATCATGTAAACAGTAAACCCACAACCCTCAGTAGAGCCCAGTGGTCACCTCTAGAAACCATACAGCTGAGATCAGTACTGGTGAAGGGAGCCTGATAATCACCCAGACAACACAACCATAAACGTATGCCTATGTCATCGATTATTAATAATGCTGCTATATTTGGAAAGACGGTATGATGTTTGATGTCGTAATGTTATTGTTGCTCCCAAGACTATATAGATCGACTTTGAAATGAGATCAAAGGTCATGCACCTTTTTGTGGAAAAAATTGATTAGTTCCAGACTTTGGATTGTGGGTGGATCTCTTAAGCACTCTCAAGAACAATTTTGGATCATATTGTAAACCACTTTGTATTGTGAAAATTATATTATATTATTAATGTATATTGAAAATGAAGCCTATTTTTGTACCATTACAATTAAAAGATAGATAGATAGATAAGTTGAAATGAAATAGAAAATACAAATATAAAATGAATAAAAATGTAAAAACAAAAACAAACAAAAAAAAACTTAAGGTTAAAATGAAAATGGAAAATATAAAAATAAAAACTAATTCTAAATATGAATAACTATAATAGTCTTGATATATATATATATATATATATATATATATATATTTATCATTTTGTCACTAAATTTGCTACATTTAATATATACTAATTGAATTTTTTGACCAGAATGATTTTCTTAAGAATTGCAGGCAAGCTCAAAAGTAAAACATCCGTGTCTGTAATGGTTTTTAATTGACATGAAAATAAAGTCCAGATAAAGACTTTTTTTGACTCTGCTGTTAAATAGGAACTGGACATGTTTTTGTTTTCTCTTGTATCTTGATGCACTTCAGTTCCACTTTTGTGACCCCTTCCCATGACACCAGTGTTTATTTTACTACAGCACTAACAGTCTGATATGTTGTATCCATTTGTCCCGCAGTGGTGAGAGCGGCGCGGGGAAAACCGAGAGCACCAAACTGCTGCTGAGACACATCATGGAGCTGTGCAAGGCCAACTCACAGCTAGAGCAGCAGATCCTGCAGGTACGGCCCGTCAGATCTGACATCTGAATACAGCCACCAGGTTTGCACAGATTAGGACTGCAATGAGACATGATTGCCCGCTGCGTTCAGGTGGTGGGGGTTTGATTTACACACAGGAAGGCCACTTCTCGTGTGTGTGTTAAAGGCACGTGTGGTTTCTGACATATTCAAATGGTGGGTATATGGGGTGTGTTTAATTTGTTTGTTATAATGTGTTTGTGGACTTTTGTGGCTTTTAGTCTGTGTCTGTTAGCGTTGAGGTCATCTCAGGGTTTCTGCAAGTCTTAAAAAGGTCTTAAAGGTGACATATCATGAAAGTCTTACTTTTCCAGGTTTTAAGTGCTATAATCAGGTCCCTGGTGTATCTACCAACCAAGGAAACGTGAAAAAGATTAACCCAGTAAGCCTTTTTGTTTTGGTAAGCCTTTTTCTGCAAGCGTCTGAGAAAACGAGCGCGTCTGATTTCACTCTCTTGGTGACGTGGCAAAGGGATCTCATTATAATATTATCGCCCCTTAATCTGTAAACTTCCACTCAAGGCACCGTCATTTTGATTTCGCAAGCGACAACAGTGTAGCAGCTCTAATGCCATGGTGAAAGTTTGAGCAAAGCATGCTAACTGTTCTGTGTTTGGCTGCACAGACGAGCTCAGAACACTGTTTAGAGTCCCAGCCTCAGAGAGGCAACAGAGCAGTGCATTTATTGATTTATTTAGGCTACTGTATATTGCTGCTGCCACACAGATCTAAAATAAACAAGCGATTTATTTCCCAGCTGTTTACCTTCACAGACATAACCCACTGTTTTTGCAACTCGTGTGTTTTTAAAGTAAACTTGTGTGTGAATGAGAACTTAGTTTAGTACTCGCATGCTGTGACAGCCGCTTTCTGTGCGCGTGCTTCTGATGTGTGCGCTAAGAAAACCGTATATCAGAAGGTTAAACTCATATGGTTAAAAACGCATGATTTCAGCGCGATAAACATGATAATCATAACCAAAACAGATGTTTTTAGCAGGTACGAGCTGTGGGGGCGGGGAGCAGCAGCTCATTTGCATTTAAAGACACAGGCCCGTTTCTGCTTCCACTCAAAATAGGCAAAATTATATAATGATCTGTGGAGTATTTTAAGCTGAAACTTCACAGACACATTCTGGGGACACTAGAGACTTATATTACATATTGCAAAAAGGGGCATAATATGTCACCTTTAAAAACATCTTTAAAAGTCTTAACTCATCCTTCCAGAAATTACGACCTTAAAAAGGTCTTAAATCAGAGCAGACAGTCTTAAATTCATAGTCATGGCATTAAATGTTGCATGCACTGAAAAAAAACTTTTGCAAAAACATGCACTTTTGTTTTCTTTTCCAATACAAATACCTAAACATTCTTAAATCAGGATACATTTACTTGATATGCAAAATGAATATATGAAGTCTTGTGTTTGCACAAAATGATGTGTTTATGCTCAACAAACATCAAGAACAAGTATCTGTCGATGGGGAATGAAAACTTGTTTTTCCTTTGAGTTAAGTTGATTTTTCTGCTATCTGATGTCATTTTGCAATGATTATTATTATTGTTTTTATTTAATAATATTTAGACATTTGCACTGGAAACGAGACAATTGACAAAGGAAGTACGTCACTTTATTGCATTGTCATCAGAAGGTACAGTAAAAGTTATTTCAATATCATATTTTTTGTCAAATGTATCAAAAAGTAATGAAAATCTGTATGAAGCTGTATTTTCAAAATTTAAAGTGTCTCTAATGCAACTTTTATTGATAAATTATGTTCCCTTCAATTTATTCCTTAAATTTTCCTTAAAATGGTCTTGGAAAAAGTCTTAATATTCCTTCATAAAACCTAAAGAAACCCTGCATCGTCATGCTAGTGTAAACCTAAAAGATTTAGCAGATATACACATGCAAAAGCTTTTTCTTCAAGAAAAATGCCTAAAGAAAATGATTACTCCTCTTGCAGTTGAGGCGTTTCTATCTAATCAAATGCGCTTTAGAATGAGAACACCCACTTATAATAATAATAATAATAATAAATAGCAAATAAATAAAAAAAAGCAAAAGGCTCTAAAATCAATCCCTCTTAAACTTTATATATAAATACTCATGTGACTGCATGTGGTGTTTGAAAATATGTGGGTGTGGCATCAATATTTTTGTAAGTTGAGGTCTCGGTTTGGTTTGAGGAACAGATGTGCATGGTAGAGGTTATTTCTGTTTGTTCCTTCAGTACTTCCTGGTACAGTCTAGTGTTGTGATTTGAAACCATCTTGACCCGCTCAGATCTGTAGTTATAGGCCGTAGCCGTTACAGTAAAACACATTTCCATGCTGTCATGTTCACGCTGAAATTCATCATGTCTGCCACTGCGTCAATGTAAACATTACAAAACACCCAGGTTCCATTCCGTCTTTTGCGTTTCAACAGCAGGTTGGCTAATTTTACTGTCGATTGCACCACATAGTCAAAAACGTGTCGGTTGTGATTGTTCAAGAAAAACAGGTATAAACTAAGATAATATAAGTTTCCTGTGTTGCTTCAGATCATTGAAACTGACTTTATCGTGAGATGCGCTTTCAGGCAGTGAAATGTCCAGTTCTTGGCACATCATATGCTCTCCTAGCATCAGTTCTGATGAAATGAGTTGCTTAAGTTGCGAATGACTGTGTGTTCTTGAGTGAGTCTAGAGACCCTCACTTCTGTAAACTCATGCTGGTTGGTTATTTTGAAACCCAGTATGTATTGATATCCATCTTTGTTGTTACTATAATTGCTGCGGTTTTACTTCTGCTCCTGTAGGTTCGCTGACTTTGTAATGTCCTGTTTTCACTGCTGGTTCATGATGTTTGTTTGCAGAACCTTTTCAGAATGAGAAATATGACATCTTTTAACCCTGGAGGGTTTACATTCATATGCAATTTAATAGTAGATCTACTTTACATACGTTTAGATACATCAACTACTTACATAAACAAAGGAATGCTGTCAAAACAACCATTTTGATTGTGGGACTGTTAGGTTGTCCTGGTTCTCTAATGTGTGTGTATAGGAACATTAGCACAATGTTCTTAGCAACGTTTATTAAATGTTGATTTGTAACGTTTTATCTTAAGGCTTTAACGTTTGCATTACTTGAATGCTATAAACAATTATTTTGCGAACTATTTTTGTTCCCCTATTGTTGTAGTTAAGAACATTAGCTATATTTCCATTCATGTATTTTTATGCAAATTTTGGGATATAACTTAAAAACAACTCTGAATGGAAACGCCAAGATCAAGCATCTGAACTCAAGAAAACATGACAGCGTTTGTTATTGCGTTTCGTCTGGTGCAAGTAATTTATTATGTTGGAGAAAAAGGTCTCTTTTGTAGCAACTTTTATTTTTATTATTGATACTTTGTGCCAGTTTCCCAGAAAGTGATGATTTTGTTCTTATGAACACATGGAATGGAAACGGTGCTTTATTTGCAAATGTTTTATGCAATATTACAATTTTCAGCATAAGTTGATTTATTCAGAAACATAGCTATTGAGAACAATGAGACGGTCAAACATTGGGAAAATGTTTTATCGGTCACACGATATATTATCGGCCGATATTTGGCAATTTTTTAAATATCGGCATTGGCCAATAAGTTTTTCTGGTTGGCCAACAAGAGTCATGAGTTTATTTTGACAGCATTCAGTAAATACGTATTTTAAGCAAGTCTTTAAATATCTAATAAACATTTCATGCCACAATCCTCACGATCTTCGATGAAATTATAAATCTGTTTATTTTTACAGTTCAGATTTTTTTTTTTTTTTTTTTTCAAATTGATTCTTTTTCAAGTGATTATTTTAGTAAATATTATGTGAAATAAATATAAATTTCACTGCAGAGAAGAATCTTTGCATTAAATAATCCTATATCATGTAGGCCTGTATCGGCTTTATATAGAAAACATAAGGATGTTTTGTTAACATTTAAGTTTGATCGTTTCTTAAAGGTGAAATATGTGCTTTCTGCATCACTAGTCCGTGCAAATGTAATAAAAACATTTTTAAACAGGTTTTCCGAACACTTCATCCATCTGCCATTGGTTAAGCCAAGATTTTGACAGGTCTGAGCACTCGAACTGGTTGCCAGCGTGTTTCCAAAATTGTATGAACATTTTCTCACAACTCTTTCAGGAAGACAGGATGTCTGGGGGAGCTCAGAGAGACATCTGACTAAGTTTAGGAAGTGACTATGACTCTCTAAAGCATTGCATCAGCTAGAACAGTTCACACACTGGTGTGACTCAGAAATTTCTTTCTGTTATCTTTCTGAGTCAGCAACCTTTGCTCCATGTGACTTCTCCTTCTGCATTTGTGTTTCTGTATAACACATTTCAACATCCTGTTCCTACGATGTGTGATGTGCTTTAAGGCCGGGGATACACCAAGCCGACTTCAAAGAACGGTGTTGTCGCCTTGCGTTGGCCGCGTCTGGACCAAAAAGCTACGCTTGAACACATGGCACAGACTACAGCTGACTGCAAAATTAACACATGTGTTCTGCGTCTGCATGAGATGAATTAACTGTCTATTTCAGGAGCCAGGAGTCCTGGTGGGCCGGTCAATTTTTTGGGCCGCGAGGGCCAGTGTTGTCATGCCACTGGGTTGAACTATGCTGTTCCTATGCTGCCAGCACTCAAAGCAGCCCCACTATTTTTATTTCATTTTCTCGCAGGCCATATTATTATTTTCACCAGATCATATCAGTAACAAATTCTCAATTGATAGCTAAAATAGACTGTGATAACTAATCATTATTTTTGCACAAATCATTGTTTTATTTGTGAACATAGGTGTTTGAGGAAGGCTTTAAGAGCAAGCTGAATTCTCTGCCGGCTGCTCCCGCTTCACAGCGAGCAGGTCTCGCGCTAACTGCACCCTTCACCGGCCACTTTTTTATTTTACAAAATCAGTTTGGGCGAATGCAAACAACTTATTGATCATGAGTCCAACATCCAGCACGGCAGGAAAACGTTTAATCTACCTGAGGGAAGATGTCTTTCATTGTAAATTATGCTGTTAAACAGAGAGGGAAAAAAATGCATTACAAAAAAAAAAAACTTCTTGCGTAGGCTATTCTTAAACTTGGACCTCATTACTGAAGTAAAAATCCAAGCACCAGAAGCGGCCCACACTCTCTTAAGTTTTCTTTAATTGAAAAATATGCATTTTCATTCATTCAAAGACTATAGTTGCAATAATATTTCAGATCAAAACTTTAAGTGCCATTGTTTAAAAAAAAAATGCTTGATTGACTGACGTTTCATAGACCTTCAGTTGTTTCATTTTCAAATTTCATGCCATTTGTAATTTCACAGTATTTTCACCTCCTCAATTACACGTGTGAAGTCGCAATTCTATAATGGTACAATTTACTCAGGCCGATGCCATTTTTTGTATGACATTTAAAATTATTTTTAGAATAATTGTACATAAATAGGTTCATCAAAACAATTGTGATTATTTCTGAGAACTTTTTAACTGCAGGCAGACTTAGGCCTACATTATGGTACAGTACAAATATTTGGAACGTCCCTTATTTTCTTAAAGAATAAACACTTATTTTTCACAAGAATAGACATTTTTCTTAAAGAATAAGATAAAGAATCACAATTGTCCCTTATTTTCCATGTCTTATATTAGTTAGCAATGATGACGTAATTATCTTTTGACTCCCCTGACAGCAGAACCTTGCTCAAAAAAGCAAAAAGTCATTGTTGGAGATATGCAAGCAAAAAATTATAGATAAAAAATACATAATAAAAAGCACAAGACTTTACTGAAAAGGCCAGTAAAAAAAACAAAACAAAGTGGGCTGGTCTAAGGCATGAAACTTCAGGGCTGAAAATGAGTCCCACTCCGGCCCTGCCGGGTATGTTTGAGGATAAGAGAGCGCATAACCTCGGCTTTCAGTTCCAAAATCGGGAGGTTACTTTCAGGGTATGTAAGTAACCATAGTAACTTGCTCTCTGAAGATAACCTGCTCCGGAGCAGGTTATGTTGCAGGGTTAGTTCACTTCAGCGCTATCAGCGCGCGTGTGATCTACTGACGAGCCGTGACAGATAGTGCACAACATTATATAATATTACAATATATGTTTTATTATTATATTATATATATTTATCTATTACATTTTATATTATCATCTCACACATGGATCGGCATTTTCTATAATGTCTAAATTCTAAATCAAAATACATATCTGATATGACTTAATATATAATTAAACAAACAATATAATTCATATTCTCAAGGATTAAAGATTAAACGGAAAAAAAAAAAAATTATTGCACAACCATCAATTAAGTGGCGATATGCACTAAGCATGTAAACGACCATAGAACAAAAGAAGAAGAAAGAAACAGTATGGCGCACTTTTTCTTAGCGTCTTCCCTGTTTCCTTTTGCTCTCTTGCTTGTTGTTTTGCTCTCTTGCTTGTCAAAATTGTCCCAGAGGAGACTTTTATTGCTCAGAGGCTGCTCTTTCATAGCTCAGCTCTTCTGAGCTCTTATATTATTAATAAAATTTGTTAAATGACCAATAAATTGAACGAAAAAAGACAAATGAGTCAATAGTTGATACAAAACTGTAAGTTATTTAACTTTTGATTGGCAGACGGAGCACAGTTTAAAACATTGTTCCTCAATGTTTAAATTATAAATACATATATATATATATATCATTATAAATACATTGATTTATAATTGATTAATGTGTGTTTGTGTATATATATTTATGCAACAGTTCTTTCTGGTCCTTGAATCTGATTGGCTGAGAGGAGTGCGATATTCTAGTGAAAAGAGAACTCCAACCGTTTCACCGTTTGTATCACTCTGCTTGCCGTATTTTTCACAGCGAGTGTCATGGCGGACGCACAAATCCACTGTAATTTAAAAATAATACTGTTTTTGTGTCACGGAATGTAGTTTTAAGAGTTTTTTAGGCGTTAATGTACTTGTTTAGACTTTAAATATGTGAAAATTTGCTCCGATGTTTTGGGAGATGTGAGCTACAGGGCGTCAGCGGGCGTTCAGCGCTCATGAACCCGCCGAGAGCAGCCTCACCTCGGCCAGATCTTCTGGAATTAGCCGCTGGCTCTGATGTCTCTATAGTGGTTAAACATGAGATATAATTCATTTTGGGTAAATCTAGTGGGCGGTCTTTGGTCTCATTAATCTATTATTTGTTCCAGAGCAAATAGTTTTGGCTGAGGGCAAAATCTCATCACGTTATATTTTATGTAACTTCAGTGCTGTTGTATATCAATGCGCTGCCTTTGTACTTTTGACTGAAGTGTCTAGCAACTTCTATGATGGCTGTTGTTGTTGTTTATTATTCAATAAATAATATTTTATATACATAATAGTAGTATTTAGTATTGGGAAACAGTGTTCGTGATGGGGATTTTAGTTACATTGTTCCGCCATTAGATGGTGACAAGAGACTGTTTTTCTGAGTGAGTCAGCTTTAAAGACTTTTATATTGAAAGAGACTGAAACGGAAGCTATATTTACTTTTAATAACAGCTTGTAAGAAGCAGTTAACAAATGCACTGAGCAGTGCTGTCATCAGAAATCACCCATAACAGATGAAAGGACAGTGCGACAAAGATATCGCTTTCCTCAGCGCACATTCATACTAATGTTTTATTGTGAATATGAAGTTGAGCTGAAGAATGAATGCTGTGTCAGATGCAGGTAACACTCTCAGCCCATCTCTCTCTCATAATACTCTACGTAATACAGTGAGCTTTTAATACAGTGATACAATAAGCTTTCAATGAAGCAACTCAACGTTCCTTTGTTACTAGTTCTAAAGTAATATTTTTGAATTAGTAATGGATCTTGAGCTGTTAAACTGTCAAACTGAGATTAGAATCTGTGGCGGAAGGAAGTAGTTCCGCACAAAAGAGGGGTTTTAAAGGCACTCCGTTGTTGTTTCTTATGTATTTACACACTCCTGCCATCGAACTGTTGTATAAACGCAATATCACACTCGTAGCTGTGCGATATGGCTTTATATCGGCACGCTGTGATTACCTGCGGCCTCGTGTGATATTGCTCGTGTTTGTGTTGTACTGTTTTTAGAACTGTTTTAGTTATTTAGTACATCAAGAAAGTTTTTAGTTATTTAGTACATCAAGTTAAACTAAATGAAAGAGAAATGTTGACAAGAAAACTGTAAAGAAAACCAATGATAGTGAACAAATTGATGCTGTGACCAAAACATGTCGCCGTTCTCTCAACCAGTTTTGTGGTGCATTCTGGGATACTTTTTAAAACCAGAGCTTTCTAGTTCTATGTTTAGATTCTGCCTAACATGATTGTGTCTGAATAGGTGAATCCACTTCTCGAGGCCTTTGGAAACGCTCAGACGGTCATGAATGACAACAGCAGTCGCTTCGGGAAATACATCCAGCTCCGCTTCCAGAACTCTTCAGGTTTGTTTACGACAGACAGAAAAGATAACACTCTTCCCACTGACCGTAATGGATCATTTAACTTCCATTGGGCGTGTTTCTAGACCAATAAAAACAATTAACCTAAATTTCGATATCTTCATAGTAAAAGGGGCCAAAATCAATGAGTACCTCCTGGAGAAATCCCGTGTGGTTCATCAGGACGAGGGTGAGCAGAACTTCCATATCTTCTACTTCATGTTTGCCGGCATCTCCACGGAGGATAAAGAGATATACGGCCTCCTGGACCCCAAGCGCTACCGGTGAGTCATCTGTGATGTCATGTGCTTTTGAAACCGGATTAGCAACATTGTTCACGCTGCAGGTCATAGATTAGCATCTTATCTATGCAGTTTATTGAAGGTGTGTCACATGACGCCTCTCACAGAACTATCTATGGCATGAACGGCATGTTTCTTAGTACGGTGTTCATTGTGTAAAAGGTCGATACAAAACATTGTCAGGTGATGCAAAGATCTGATTGGTTGAGACCAGTGTTGGGGGTAACGCATTACAAGTAATGCGAGTTACGTAATCAGATTACTTTTTTTCAAGTAACTAGTAAAGTAACGCATTACTTTTTTAATTTACAAGAAAATATCTGAGTTACTTTTTCAAAAAAGTAATGCCAGTTACTTTGTTTTCCCATTTATTGACTGACAGCTCTCCTGTCCCCATATCGGGAGAAATCGGGAGTACAGAGGCGTTGTGTGCGCTGTGTGAACCTGATGTTACTGTAGCTCCAGACTAAATGTGAACATGCTTTAATTCATCCCACTCACAAAAAACAGATTTAGTATTCATCAAAATGAATTAAAACAGTGAAATGCAAACTCAGAATATGACGCAAACCTGCAATAATTAAATATGTTATCAAATGTATCTAATCCCATTTTATTAACCGATATCTTTGCTGCTGACCTTTGATGATCCAGTTCAACCGTACTAATAAGCACAAATGACTTTTGATAAACTAACAATTGTGCTTAGTTTTTTATTGCTGAAGAGTGTTTATTCTCCTGTGTTTACTGTACAGACGTGAATTTACTTTAGCTTCAGCCTGAGGTTTATTCATTACACTTTTTGGTGTGAAAGGGCTTTTACATTTGCTATAAATAGAACTTCTTATATTAAAAACAATCAAGCCCTGATTATATTTAAAAAGTAACGCGAAAGAAACGCAAAAGTAATGTAACGCATTACTTTCCATAAAAAGTAACTAAGTAACGTAATTCGTTACTTTTTTAGGGAGTAACGCAATATTGTAATGCATTACTTTTAAAAGTAACTTTCCCCAACACTGGTTGAGACACATTCGAAAACACACAAGGTTGTGCATTACAGTGATTTTAACAAATTCACTAGATTGACAAGGCTTGAGTTACACACAAAAGTATTTAAAAATTGTATTTAGTATCATACTATTAGTTTTTATTAATATTTTGAATCTTTTTTTATTTTTATATTTTCCGTTTTCATTTTAATTTATGTAAAAGTTTTAGAAATTTTGTTGTGTGTTTTTCATTTTTAGCAGTTTTATATATATATATAGTTTCTCTTTTTATTTCAGTTTTAGTTATTTTAGTACATCAAGTGAAATGTCTCGGTTACGTATGTAACCCTCGTTCCCTGAAGGAGGGAACGGAGACGTCACGTCGGAGGACCGACGAAATTGGGATCTCGCTTAGAGGGACCAATCTACTTCGAGTGTAAACTTAACGAGCCAATGCACATTGGCATGCGATTATTGCATCCAGCTGCCTGACCGACTGAAAGGGAACTAAATTAAAATAGGCAACAGAATTATTGCTTTGGAAACTAGCTGAAATAAGTTTTTTATAATTCATTTTATTTCAGTTAACATTTATTTTATTTCAAGTAACGAAAATGGTTTTATGGTTTTAATATATTAATTATAATATATTAATTTTAATAATTATGGTTGGAAATCAAATTGACCCCTATTGGTTTCTATGCAAATCACCAAAAATTAACACTAAATAAAAATGCTAAAGAATAAAAATACTAAAGAATCGTGCAAAGCCATAAAACCTCTATTGCATCTAAAATTATGAACATTTACATAGTTATAAAGTATTAATAGTAATATATAAAATTAATGGTATCTAATAAAATAATTTATATCTATTTGTACTTGTTATAAAGAGCCTGTTCTATTTATGTCTGGTTTTCAAACCCTTATGAGGGTAAAATGGGATTCTCACACTTATTTTCCGTACAACAGTCTAGTAATTGAGATCCTAAAAACTAAACTAACAAAACACAGATTTGTTGAGTGTGACTTTATATATTTATATGAAGAGACAGCGATTTCTCCTTGGATGATTCAGAAGACGAGTCTTCAATTTCGAATAAACGCCCAGTTTTAAGTTCTCGTGTATTTGATATTTTAGTTTTTGACAAGCTACAATAAAGCTTTTTTGTTAGGGATGCACCGATATGAAAATTTTGGCCGATACCGATAACCGATTATTCTTTATTTTTGAAAGCCGATAACCGATATGTTGGCCGATAAATCTATGTCCAAATTGTTATATATTTTTTGAGAGCCTGATTACAAAAGGTCTCATCATTAAAAGTTTTGTGTTGATTTTCAGTGAATTGCATGAAAGCCAACGGGGTTCCTATTTAACCCATAACACCATTGTATTCACTCAATACTGTCTTTCCGAATCACATCTGCTTATCAAAACGTTGCATGCACATCAGTGTTTCAAGCTGTTTAAAAATCGAATGTAAGACTGATCTTCAATACAATATGAATCAAATTTCTGAAAAGCCAGCAGTACGATGACATCTTTTGCTTTTGTCAGTTATTTGAATGGGAGGTTTGGGAAGGAAGACATGGTTCAGGCCTGGTGTCTGAAATATGCTGAAGTGTGTAACGCCATGGACATGGTGGGATTTGAGGAGCAGGTAAGAACAAAACCTTCCTTGTGTGTGTCCTGTGGTTTGAAATGCTTTATATAACATTTACTCATTAAATAAGATGCTACATTGAATATGTGTACTTTAAAAATATCATTTTACATACTACAGTACCATAAAGTTAATGGTGTTTAAAAATGGTGCAGTATTTGCAATGTGTTACAGATTTATATTTGTAGACCAGGATTTCTGCAGGCCATAAGAAGTCTTAATTTGGCCCTTCCACAAATGAAGTCTTTAAAAAGGTGTTAAATCGAAGCAGAAAGTGTTAAATTGGCATTAAATGTTGCAAAATTTATATTTTCTTCAGTATTTTTGTTTTGTTTTCTAAAAGTAATATCGAAGCACCCTTAAATCAAGATACATTTACTTGAGATGCAAAAGGAAGATAAGATGTCTTGTTTTCTGAGAAACTGAGCAAAATGAAGTGAGTTTGTGATTAAAACGAGAACATATATCTGTCAGTGGGGACTTATTTTCCCTTTAAATTCAGCTGATTTTTTTAGAGCCCACTGGCAGATATTTGTTCTCGTTTTAATCATAAACTCACTTCATTTTGATACATTTCTCATTAAACAAAACTTTTGTCATTTTGCTTCTCAAGTAAATGTTTATTAAAAATCTTTAGAAATTTGCACTTGAAAACCAGACAGATTTTTTTTGCAGTGTGATCAGAAGCTACAGTAAAAGTTATTCTAGTTGTTTTGAGTAGAGCCTGACCGATATATAATTTTGCCGATATATCGGCCGATATGAGCCTGTCGCCGATATATCTGTATCGACAAATATGCCGCCGATATGACATTTTTTTTTACAGAACATATAACGTTCTGAATGGTGTAATTACTTAGTTTGTCCAGCTCCATTGTTTGCTACTGGCGACTCAGGTCAGTGTAGTGTAGAGATGCGCAGATGAGCTCAAACTTCACCTGAGTCCGCTGCTTCAAATGATCCGCCCGCCACCCACCCGCACCTATATTTGATCGTCACATTACAATGATTCTAATTCTTAGTTTTGCATGATGATATGATGAATGGATTGTTAATTTTTAACAGCAGATTCAGTGACGTTAGAGACTAGAGCTGATCTGCACATCACGGTATGCGTCTGCGCATTAAAGCCTGTGTTACAGCCACTGAAGCTGATCGCGATGCAGAAAATATGGACGGAATTGCGGAATCCTGTCATAAAAAAGGAATTTACTGTATAATGCGGAATTTCATGAAATTTGTCTTATTTTTGATGAATAAATAAAAAACTGGTCAGTACATATAGACTGTGTCTGTGAATATTAAACTGCAAAAAGACTTATTTAAAGGGGTCATATGATGTTGCTAAAAAGAACATTATTTTGTGTATTTGGTGTAATGAAATGTGTTTATGCGGTTTAAGGTTGAAAAAACACATTATTTTCCACATACTGTACATTATTGTTTCTCCTCTATGTCCCGCCTTTCCGAAATGCTTAGATTTTTACAAAGCTCATCGGTCTGAAAAGAGAGGTGTGCTGTGATTGGCCAGCTATCCAATGCGTTATGATTGGCCGAATACCTCAAGCATGTGATGGAAATGTTACGCTCCTACCATACTGTGATGATGCCCTGTCCGGCCGGAGTGATGATTCAAAAACATTCAAACCCATTATAAACGAGGCATTCGTTGCATCCAGAGGGGACATAATTATGGATTATAATTACTTGTACTGTCTTTTTACGCGTTGCGTTGCATCGCGCCACGTAAACATAAAACCATGTCTGCATTTGTGATCGGAGAAATGACAAACAACAAGTGCTACTCTACACTGCTCAAAACTCGCGTTTGAATCATCAGTGGCAAATTCTTTAAATATAAAAAACGTACTTACAATCTGTGAGTCAGAACAGCCGGCATTGTAGTCTACTCTCCCAGGATCAGGAAACAGTCCTCCATAAAATGTGCTGGACACATCTGAATATTTGGGTTGAAGTGTTCTGGAACAGTGTTGTAAATACAACTTAACCACTGATTTCTAGTCGTGTCCATTTTTGGAAGGCCAAACAAAGTAGTTTCGCTTTCACAGCGTCACACACGGCGGCGGCCTAGAGTGAGCAGAGGCTGGGGGCTAGAGAGAGGAACGGTCTGAGGGCTAGAGTGAGTGGAGGCCGGTGGGCTTGAGAACGGCGCGGCCGGCGGATTCGACGAAGGAGCGTACGGAGGGCTTGCGGCAACCACATGTGACGACCCTGGGCTGGAATCCGCTTTGTCCACGGTGAAAGCCGATCCGGCGATCCACAGCGCAAATTTTTTTATTTGTTTTTTTATTTGTGTTATTTAAGTTATTTATAATAAGTGAAGTTTACTGTTAAGTGCACTGATGTCCCACTCATTTTGAATAATAAAGTTTATTGTTAAATTGTTAAATACCCTGCCTCCACTACATAGGCCTATGTTTGTCACATCATTATAAGTGTTTGATCACCACATTTGAGTTATTGCAAAAAATGTGTTTATGTATATATATTCTGTTTATGTAGGCTATATACTGTATTCTATATACAGTAGCAGTCAAAAGTTTGGACACACGAATGGTAAGGGTGTCCAAACTTTTGACTATACTGTACTATAATATAGCCTACACATAAAGATTATCGGCCAATTTATCGATATCTGTCTTTTTTTACTCCCTAATATCGGTATCGGCCCCCAAAAAACCCATATCGGTCAGGCTCTAGATTTGAGCAGAGAGATTTATCTATATTTGGAGATCTAAAACATAATGGAGATGTGAAATTTGAAGCGTTGATAATACAAGATGCTGTCATTCAGAGACCATATTGACGTATCTTGAAAAGGTCTTAAATTTACTTTTATAAAACCTGCTGAAACCCTGATAGACCTTCACATCTCATTTGCAGGAAAAGGTGGACATGATGACTATTCTAGCTGGCATTCTGTCTTTGGGGAACATCGCCTTTGAGACGACAGACACTGATGCTCTGAAGGTGTCCGAGGCATCACGTGGCTGGTTAAAAGCTACAGCGGTGAGTTTCCTGTTTGTTTCTCACAGATGTTAATTGTGGCAACACCACTGTCGAAATTCACAAGTAAACATGAAGCGTGATGGTGTATGCGATAGCTCTCAACCATTGTGAAATGTATATTTAACACCAGACCTTCAGCAGTGCTGTTTTTAGGGTGACAAGTGTGAAGACGGTCAGTAAGAAAAGTTCAAAACGCAAATAGCCTAAACCTCAGCAGAACATGCAGCGCAAATGCTTAGTAGATGCATGAAATGGGCAAAGGAGTATGGTTTGTCAGCCTGCGTTTCCCAAAAGCATAATGGTTTCTACAATCTATTTAGACTTACAATGCTTTTGGACGATGCAGCACAGTTTAAATGCAGAGCAAATTCGGGAATTTTAAAATGGCGTTTTATAATAACGGAAATTTATATAGTAAATATACATTGCTCTGGTTAAGGTAGGGCTGTAACAATTAGTGCGATTATTAAAAAACTGATTTAATTAAATAAATACATGTGTGTTTCAGAGAGTGAAGCGTGGCACTGTGTTCATTTACACTTGAGCAGCTCATTACATTATCCACCAGTGTTTTTAGCATCTCAGTGCAACTCATTTCAGTCAATTATAGCGTGCTTTTGGGAATGCATTACACCAACCATCTTCCTAAACAAGTGCTTATAAACCGGCTGTTGTCAACAAAAGAGAAAGTTTTTATGGTCCATGCGGTTTTCTGCCAAAAACAGCCAAAGCTTTGAATTTAGGACAGCCGTAAATATTAGTATTGTTGTACTGTGAAATAAAATGTATTTTATTATTTTTACTTTACAGTGAAATATTACAGTAGTAATATTTATTTTTGTTGAATATTTTTATTTAGTAATAACAATAATAATTGTTTTAAAATAACAGCAACAATAATAATAATAATTAATAATACATTTTTATTTTACATGAAATATTACAATAGTAATTATTATTTTGTTGAATATATTAATAATAATAATAATTATTATTATTATTATATTATTAAAATTTTAATATTACAATAGTAATATTAGTATTGAATATTTTTATTCATTAATAATAATAATAAAATATATTATTTATAACAACAATAATAATTATTATTTATAATAATAATAATAATAATAATAATTATTATTATTATAGTCTTAGTGATATATAATCACAATAAATGCTGGCCACATTTTAAAATAATCATTGGAATTTAGTACCATAAATATTAGTATTGTTTTTCTGTAAAATAAAATGTATTATATTATTTTTATTTTACAGTGAAATACTACAATAGTGATATTTCCTTTTGTTGAATATTTGTATAATTATAATTGTTATATTTATAATATTAATGATCATTATTAATAAGTATTATTGTTATTATTGGCAACTGTAATTTTTCTCATGAAAATTGCAGTTTGATCGAAATATTTCATTGGATAGAAATTGCATATTTGTTTTCTGGCTGAGCAGGTAAAAATGGTGCATTTCCGTTGATCAAATCTGCTGCGGTGGACTTTAACTTGTGAACCGGATCGGACACATTCAATTCGATGTGTGTTTTGTTGTACCGATGTATATAGGTCAAAGACAAAGAAGTGTTTAAGCGTAAAAACAATACTGCTTTAAATTGTTGTTTTTCCCCCAAAAAAAAAATGTACAAAGTTTTCTGTTTCATGTAATTGTATTTTTGTTTTTGTTTTTCCGAGCAAAAAATATCATAAATTTTTCCCTGATTTACAGAAGACACCCACTAAAATGTCATTCAGTGTAACGTCTAGGTTACTTGTGTAACCCTCATTCCCTGAAGGAGGGAACGGAGACGTTACGTCAGTGACTGACGAATTGGGATCTCGCCCGAGAGCCCAATCACCTTCGAGTGTTAACTAAACAAGCCAATGACAGTTGGCGTGCGTGCTTCGCCACGCGCACCCCGCCCCGCAGCGCGGGTATAAAAGGAGAGCGCGTGCAAACGCACATCAGTTTTTCGCTGAGGAGAATCTTGTCAGGCATATTTACAACAAAAATCAATTTAAGACTAATTACTTTCACCCCAAATACTAATTAGTTGTTATTTTACATTTTTTAAATGTGCCACTATCCTAGGTTTTGCCCGTTTGTCAGTAAGAATTTTTACTCATTTAAAACCCAATAACCCAATTTAATATGCTCACTTATTCTTTTATATATTTTAATATGTACAAGTCAGAATAAGCATGTTGTTTACATTTTTACATAAATACACTTTACTTGCATTTAATGTGCTTTCTGTGGACATAAAATCACTTTTGTACATTTCTTTTGATGCGGACATCTTAACATCTTTGACCCATATGTATCCACTAACGGCCTCCAGCATCTAAACACCCAAATTAGCTTGACCTTTTCTGCGTGACATTTACGTCTTGGTCACATTTGGCCAGTCATTGTTCTTTCGAAATGGCAGGGTCTGTTTCTTTTGTGTTGTTTTTCCTTTTGTGTGTGTGTGTGTGTGTGTGTGTGTGTGTGTTTTGGTTGCACAGTTCATTCCTTACATTTGATCTGTTTAGCATTGCACAATGTGATTTAGCCTGATTTAGATTCAAAGAATCTTGACACTAACCTCAGGAGCGTGTGCATGTTTTGGGAGAGAAACGATTGACGATTTAGAGATTTTTTTAATTTTATTTTTTAGATAGATTTTTTTTAAATAGAAAATCTATTTATTTATTTTTTTCCTGATAAAACATTTTTATTTAAAATGCGATAATGAAAATCCCAGGTTTTCTGTGCTTGTTTGTAGGGCTGCACAATTTGGCCAAAACTATGCGACTATTTCAATTTAACTATAAAATAATAATAATAAAAATAATACTCAAAGCTCGATTTTTTTTTTTTTGTGTGAAATATTACATATTTCATACATTATTTTATGAATGTATTTAATACATTATTTTATTCAGACTATATTTTCATACATAGTAATATTGCTTATTTTGTTTTTAATTAGTAATAATAATATATCACTTAATATTAACTGAGATTAATATTTGTTAACTAATATGGTTAACTAATGTTAACAAATAAAACCTTATTGCAAAGTGTTACCATTATTATTATTATTTTTTTTAACTAAATAAAAAAATTTTTTAGGTAATATTTCACTGAAACAAAAAATGGAATATAAAAAAAAAAGGTATTATATAACAATAAATATAATAATTTTATTTTACATTACAGCTGTAAATTTAAAGTAAATTTATTTTTAAATGTTAAACCATCAAATTTTTATTTTGACAAAAAATGCAGGGACTACTTGAGCGCAAATGGAGAAAAACTAACTTGGAAGTTTTTAGAATTGCGTGGAAAAACAGTATGTCCAGCTATAGACAGGCTCTAAAAGCTGCCAGGGCCGAGCATATCCACAAACTCATAGAAAATAACCAAAACAATCCTAGGTTTTTATTTAGCACAGTGGCTAGATTAACAAATAACCAGACGCCACCCGATCTAAATATTCCCTCACAGTTTAACAGTAATGACTTTATGAATTTCTTCACTGATAAAATAGATAACATCAGAAATACAATAAAAAATTTAGATTCTACAGCATATAATACTTTAGCTTCATTCATCGCATCAAAAGATAAACTGCAGTGCTTTACAGCTATAGGACAGGAAGAGCTAAATAAACTTATCACTGCATCTAAACCAACAACATGCCTGTTAGATCCTGTACCCACTAAATTACTGCAAGAGTTGTTACCTGTAGCAGAAGAACCGCTTCTCAATATTATTAACTCATCGTTGTCTTTAGGTCACGTCCCAAAACCATTCAAGCTGGCAGTTATTAAGCCTCTTATTAAGAAACCACAACTAGATCCTAGTGAACTGGCAAATTACAGACCCATATCAAATCTTCCTTTTATGTCTAAAATTTTTGAAAAAGTTGTGTCTACTCAATTGTGCTCCTTTCTGCAAAAAAATGATCTCTATGAAGAATTTCAGTCAGGTTTCAGGCCCCACCATAGCACAGAAACTGCACTTGTTAAAATTACAAATGACTTGCTTCTTGCGTCAGACCAAGGCTGTATCTCATTTGCTGTTGAGCTCTTCTCGTTGCATGTTTGGGAAAGTGGTTGGCACATGTTGTGTTTTCAAATGCATGTTAAAGCAACTAAGTGATAATGAGCCGCTCGCATGTAAATGAACACAGTCCCGCGCTTCACTCTGAAACATGCAGCGCATATATTTATTTAATTAAATCGCAGCCTTTGTGATCGGCTAATCACACTACGCCATTCTGTGATTTTGTTTTATTTCGATGCATCATGCGGCCCTAAGAGAAGGGCATTCTTCTTGGCAAAACCATGTGAGCTTGTTTCTGTAAGCAGGGTCAGTTTGGCGTCCAGGAAGAGGATTTACTGAAGAGTCTGACCTGCACCACGTCAGTGACGCGAGGAGAGGCCATCCAGCGACTCCACAACCAGCAGCAGGCTGAAGGTACACACAGGTTCACTTCGAAGTCACTAGTGTGTTTGACACCCTTCACACTGACCACCGTGTGTTTTAAACGTCGTTTCAGACGCCAGAGACTCCATCGCTAAAGTGGCCTACGGTCGCGTGTTCGGATGGATCGTCAGTAAAGTCAACGAGCTGCTCGCTCCTAAAGTAGACTGTGACGTGGAGCTCAATGAAATAGGTAAGAAACATACCAGTTCATACTTTGACTGAGAAACTTGTTTCTGTCTTTTAATTCAAAATAAAGCTACAACAAAACGCAAACGCAAACTTAAACTTTGAAGTGCTAAAATTACTAAAACTAAAATAAAAATACATTCAAGCTTAATTTAAAATAAAAAGTTAAATAGAAGTAAAAAATAAAGCTAAACAAATACTGAAAATAAAATCTAATTCAAAATATTAATAAATACTATAATAGTGTATAAATAATACTAAAATAACACTGGCTCGGCTGATACAGGTTTTTCTGTGGCTGACGTACTACATATTATAAATAATTATTTTAAATTATAATGATTTTTTAAAAATAATTGACAATTATTATGCGATAGCAAGCATCAAAGTTTGATTTCAGCCAATAATTTCACTACGATTTAAATCTTTGACATGGCCTTACTCAGTCAATATTAAAGATATAAAGGTTATATTTTCACAGAATGTTCTACATCTTTATGAAGGATGATTTTATGTAGAAAACAGTAAATCACAAAAAAAATGACTTTAGCTGGGTTTTCACAGGCAGGGTCACATATTTGAAAACACAATTATTTTCAAAAGAAAAGAAAAGAAAAAAACAGAGGTTAAAAAATGTGTAATAAATTAAAAAAAAATTATAATAATAAACAAAATAATGCTTTTTTTATGTTTAAAAACCTAAATAAAAATGGTATGTTTATATATTAATGCTCAGCTTAAGTATCAAGACAGTTAGCCAGCAGATCATCTAAAAAGGGGCGCCACACCTTGTCAAAGGTCTTTAACGAACCCGTGAGTGACAGTCTAATTTTTTCCAATTTAATGCAAGTAAACTCTTCTTTTAGCCATGTATCAAAGGGAGACGTGCTTCCACTTTAAAAGGATGAGACATCTTGCTAGTAAAGTAGTAAAGGCTAAAGCCTTTTGGACCGTTACTGAAAGGTTAACATCTACTGCCAACCCAAAAATGGCCAAAAGTGGATTTGTATCGAAATCTATGTCGAAGGCATCTTTCAAAGTTTAAAATATTTTAGTCCAATAATCAAATAATTTAGGGCATGCCCACAACATGTGAATGAGGTCTTCTGGTGATTGCTATTACATGCATCGCTGACAGAGGTGTATATTTTGGCAAGTCTAGCATTAGTATAGTAAACCCTATGCAGAATCTTACACTGTATAAGCCGAGGTTTGCTCTTTTACAGGAATCCTTGACATTTTTGGCTTTGAAAACTTTGCTGTGAACCGATTCGAGCAGCTCTGCATTAATCTGGCTAACGAGCAGCTCCAGTATTTCTTCAACCATGTAAGTCCTTCATCGTGCTTCGTTATGAGTTTGATATTTGTATAGGAAAACATATTTCATGTCGCTTGAGTAGTGCACATGCTTTGACACTTCAAAAAGTTCAATTCAAGTCTCCTTTTTGACTGTCTCTGTCAGTAAAACTACAAAAAGGCCGAAAGATAAAAGGCGTCTGTGGTCCTCTTCCATTGGACTGCATTAAAAATACTAGACTTTTTTTTTTATTGGACATTTATACACCTAAAAGTGTAATCATTTAAGTCTATTCATTTTTTAAGTATTGTAATATCTTTAAAATTATAATAAAAAATTCCCATTTTGTGTATTATTGATATTTTATATAATCACTTTAGCAAAGTTAAATCCTTCCAGCATATCTTGCCTCATAATAAATGCATACTAATGTAGTTTTTTTGCGTTTTACAAATTGAAGCATGAAAATTATTTTCAGTAATCCTCCTTTGGGCTGCATTAAAAATTCTAAGCTTTTTTGTTATACTGCATGTATTTTTACACCTAAAGTTGTAATAATTGAAATCTATTAAACTTTAAATATTACAATCTCTTTAAAATGTATATAAATATGTTAGCAAAATTAAACCGTTTTTTTTTTTTTTGCTTTTTGCAAAATGAATGTTTTTTTTCTGTGGTAATCCTCCATTGGGCTGCATTAAAAATACTAGGCTTTTTTGTTATATTAGGCATATTTGTATGCCTGAAAGTGTAGTAATTTAAATCTATTACATTTTTAAGTTTTGCAATCTTTCAAATTAAATGATATAATTAAATTTTTTCTTTAAATTTCATATTTATATTTTATGTAATTGCTTTAGCAAATGAAACCCACCTGCTTGGCCTGCCTCATTATAAATGCATTACTGTAACATGACAAAAATGACAAAAAATAAAAGTAATTGGTCATTTAACTTTATTTCAAATAAAGGCTTGAAGAAAAACCAAGGCAGTAGATGTTAGAAACCCTTAAATGCCACTTTTGTTCACTTCCGATTCGTTCAACAGGACCTGATTTGGAACTCACTGAATATAATAATCACATTTTCAATGTCGTTTCCCTCCAGCACATTTTTCTGATGGAGCAGAAAGAATATAAAGAGGAAGGCATCACATGGGAGACCATAACCTACAAGGACAACAAACCCATACTGGTACGTCTGTGTTCAGAACCGTTTCCAGCTTCCCGCCCCCCCCCCCATTTCCCTTCCTCTGACTCCAAAAATACACCCGAGCTCTGCGTTTGGCAGACAGCCGTGTGGTAAATCCCGAACACGGGAAGTGCTGACGAAGCAGGACACGTAGCTTTGAGAATCTCTCTCAGATTTCTGCATGCATTCTGACCCAAATCCCCTGCGCACTGCTGAATGGGAAGCTAAAAGAAACCTGAAGCTTGTTTTCATTCTCCTGTGAGATTCCCGCTCTGTAAACACGAACTCTGCCCTGTAATTATGGCTGTTCACCAGCCGCCCGTTTGGAAAGCTGCAGATTAAATGTATGTCACATTCATATAGTATTCAGCTCTAAACCTGCAGCGCCGTCAGCGAGAGAGGCCTGTTTAAGCTCGTCAGCATGGAAAACTCATTCACCCATGCCAGGTTTGTTCCTCTGTTTCAGGACCTGTTCCTCACCAAACCCATTGGGATTCTCTCACTGCTGGATGAGCAGAGTGCCTTTCCTCAGGTACACTGGACGGGGTTGCTAGTTAAACCTGAGACACAAAACAAAACATGTTGCCAAGTCCTCCATAGGGCCACAATTACATTTATTTGTACAAATACAAACAACAAAAAAGTTTTTTTTAAATTGCATTTACAATTATGTATTTAACAGATGCTTTTTTTGTGCATTTAACAGATATTTGTACACCTAAACATTTAATAATTTAATATATACATTTTCTTTAAGTATTGCCACTTTTTAAAACGCATTTAATTTTTATTCATAATTTATTTATAATTTATATAATTGTCTTGCCTCATAAATGCATCACTGTAAATACAGTTGTTTTTTGTTTTTTTTGTATTTTACTAACCGAAGGGTGAAAATTATTTAATGTGGTAATCCTCCATTGGCCTGCATTTAAAATACTGACCTTTGTTATGTTGGTTTTGTACATCTCATAAGGTGTAATAATTTAAGTATTGCCGTTTCTTTAAAATACTTATTTATAACTATATAAATATTAATAATAATATTAATGCATTAACGTAAATAAAAAAAAAATGTATTTGCATTTTATAAACTGAAGTATGAAAAAAATATTTTCAGTGTTAATCCTCCATCTAGCTGCATTAAAAATACTTTATTTATTTACCTATTTATTTATTTAATTGGACATATTTATTATAATTTAAATCTATTAATTTAAGCATTGCAATTTCTTCTCATTTTAAAATTATATTTAAAATACTTATTTTTATTTAAAACATTTTAATTCTGTAACGGGGCTGACAAGACGTGAGACGTGTGGATCCATCTGCAGGCTTTATTTAAGAGACGTGGTAAACAGGCAGGGTCAAAACACTGGCAAACAGGTATATGGCGGGCAAAACACAAGAATAGTCACAGGGCTAGCGTAGGTCACCGATAAGCAGACAGAATCACAGGGGCGAGACAAGAGGGAGAAATCCAAGAAAACAGGCAAAGATCAAAAACCGCAAAACCAGGCAAGGCAAAACAAGGAAAACATGGAGACTCGGAAAGGGGTACAGGCTAAACGATACTCAGCCGAGAAATGTGGTTAGAGTGGGAGTTATATAGTGAATGAGGTAATTAGAAACAGCTGTGTGCAATGAGTGCAATCAGGGCAGTGTGCAAATTGTGCAAAGAATGATGGGAAATGTAGTCCGGGGTGCTATGCAACAGTTTGTGTAGTGCGAGAGTCAAATGGAAAGGGTGACATCTGGTGGTGAATAAACGGAAGTCCATGAACCGAATTCGTGACAAATTGCTTTAGCAAAATGAAACTTTTTTTTGCATTTTACAATCTGAAGGTCAAAAATTATTTTCTGTGGTAATCCTCCATATTTGTAATAATTAGTGTAAATTTAAATGATTTATATATATATA